>NC_062296.1:83117180-83418127 GCF_902655055.1 Lutra lutra | reverse complement strand
TCTTGGTTTGGCAAAACAAAGTTGTTTGCCAACTGAGTAGTATTTTGGCCAATTGGTTCAGATGCCTGAGTTCCCCCAATATGGCACAAAAGAAGCTTGTCCTGCTGGAGTGTAGAGCTGATTGCAAAACTAACCCTGGTTAGCAAAACTGGCAAATTCCATTTAGTGTGTGTGTGCATTTTTGTTGTATTTATGTTTGTGATTTGTGTGTATGTGGTTTGTGTGTGTGTGTGTGTGTGTGTGTGTGTGTGTGTGTGTCTGCATGTGCCCACCCGCTCTGAACAGAGTTTCAAAGGAAAAAGAAAGGCAAGATGTTGCCCAGCTGCATTGTTCTGGCAAGACTTTTTACATACTTCTCCATGGAAGTTTCTGCAGTACTCCCCTCTCTTCATGTCTTCCTGTTTCTGCTGAAGAGCAAGGATTTGCTGAGTCTCTCCAGCTGTAGCCTAAAGCCATCACTGAAACAACTCTGGACTGGCCGTTCTGAGGTGGAGGTTGGACGACGGGAGGTAAGGAGGCTTGTGCCCTTTTTATATAAACCAGTCGTTAGTGGAAGGAATTTAGGGTAGGCAACTAGTAGTGTCTGCTCCAGATGTTTTATTTCCAGCAATAGCTTCCAGCAGGGGTTTTCTAAGAAATCATAGCAGAAATGCTAATGTTTTAAGGATGGAAATATAATTCCCGCCCCCCGCGTTTTATTCAATGGGCTATAGAAGCTCCTTCTGCCTCAGACTCAACTTCTCCTCTTCAGACTCTTTCAACCTCACTTGTTTCCTGAACCTTCTAAACACTCCACTCCATCCCAGCATCCTCTGTTCTCCAGCCCCAAGACCACTCACTGCCTTAGATAAAGCCCTCACCATCTTTTGTCTGGATTCCTCTCCCTGACTCCAGTCTTCTTTCCTTCCAACCAGTTCTCTACACAATGGTAAGGATTGTCTTTCGGAAAAAACTGGAATAGGTTCTTTGGAAGCTTCCCCATAGCCATTAGGATGCAATCTAAGCTCCCTACTTTGAAAACAAGACCCCTTGTGTGGGACTGGAAGTAGGGGGAGGGAAGCAAGATACCTTGGGAGCAAAATTTAAGGAGACATTTATTCTCAATGATCAGGCAAATGCACAGTTGGCACTTGACAATGAATACCACCTTAATTTTTACTCCCTTGGTGGTTCCCTTGCCCAGGCCTCTTTGCTGTGCCTTTGCACTGGCCCTGGTACTCTCTGTTCTCATCTCTCATCCCATGCCACTCAAGTCTTCATTTCTAATTGAGTGGGCTGCTTGTGGTCCCCTCACCTTATTCTTACCAGTGGATTCTTCCTGAGGCTTCAGGTAATGATAGAGTGACAGAAACTCAGAAAATTTTGGTCTCATGATGAATTTCAAACAGCAAAATAGCAGCAAATGTGATTCTTTTTCAGTATTTTACTGTGATAAAATACACATGAGATAGAACTTATGATAAAGTGTACTCTTTTTTAAGTGTACTTTTTTTTAATAAAGATTTTTTTTTTAATTTGACAGATAGAGATCACAGGTAGGCAGCGAGGCAGGCAGAGAGAGAGAGGAGGAAGCGGGCTCCCTGCCGAGCAGAGAGCCCGATGCGGGGCTCGATCCCAGGACCCTGAGATCATGACCTGAGTTGAACGCAGAGGCTTTAACCCACTGAGCCACCCAGGTGCCCCCCGTCCCCATTTTTTGACAGATATAAAAAGTGTGGAAATTTCTGACAAGGTTTTATCCCTTGTTGTACTAACATTTTTTCTCATATCTTTTTTTTTAAAAGATTTTATTTATTTGACAGAGAGAGAGAGATCACAAGTAGGCAGAGAGGCAGGCAGAGAGAGAGGGGGAAGCAGACTCCCCGCTGAGCAGAGAGCCCCATGCGAGGCTTGATCCCAGGACCCTGAGATCATGACCTGAGCCGAAGGCAGAGGCTTTAACCCACTGAGCCACCCCGGTGCCCCATAAAGTGTACTCTTGAATACATTCATATTGTTGTATAATCATCACCACCATCCAGTTCCAGAACTCTTTTCATCTTGTAAAACTAAGACTCTATACCTATTAAACAATAATACCTCATATTTCCCCATCCCCTAGCTGCAGGCAACCACCATTCTACTTTCTGTCTTTATGATTTTGACTACTTTAGGTACCTCATATAAGTAGAGTCATAAAATATTTGTCTCTTTGTGGCTGACTTATTAAACTTAGCATAATGTCCTCAAGATTCAACCATATTAGATGTTAGAATTTCCTTCTTTTGTTAAGGCTGAATAATATTCCATTATATGTATATATCACATCTTTAAATCCATTCATCTGTCTATGGACACTGGGGTTTTAACATTATAAATAATACCGCTATGAACAAATATCTCTTTAAGGCCTTTCTTTCAATTCCTTTGAGTATCTACCCTGAAGGAGAACTGCTGGATCATATGGCAATTCTAGCAATTATGTTTTAAGCCTAACTCAAAGGCATTCATTTTGTCAAAAGCTTTTACAGGTAAAACAACAAAATATTGAAATCCAGCTTTTATTATAGTCATTGCCGTAACAACATCGTATCTCATTGCATATGGTCACTGCAGTGCAGTTTACTTTAAAATACTTCAGCAAGGATAGTATGATCTATATCTGTGCACATTACTTTTAATCTATACCCTAGGGCAGTGGTTAACATTCAAAGTTTTCTAATTGAGGATACTCATTCTAGGGATTATTCTCCCTTGAAAGACTCTAATCAGACACAAACATTCCCAAAGCAACTACTATAAGCCTGCAAATATCTTTATCTCAGATTGATATCATAGGATCTGTTAATTAGCCTAATGGATGTTAGAAATAATTTCTCATTGGTGAAATGTATGGTATTCAAACAGTGTGCATTGGCTAGAAATGCTGCTGAGGAAGTCCTGCCCCTTGCATGATAGGGGTCTAAGAATCTGGTGAAGCCAATAGCCCACAGCCCTTCAGAATGGCACTCTAGGCTTAGGATTCCAGACTGGTCACTTGTCTGGCCACTTCAGGGGGGAGTCAGTTGTCTGAATCTGACTAGACATTTTACTAAATTCAACAGTTCCAGTTCTGCACGTGGATGTCATGTAAACCTTTCATGCAAGAGGCAGGAGGAGCAGCTGGAGGATCACCAAACTGGGACTTCATTCAACTTCCAGGACAGATTATACGGCCATCTGGGGGTCTCTTTGCTATGAATGTTCGTATGAGGGTCAGAATTTGATCTGACATTCACTTTTATCATAACATACTAGCTGACAGCGAGGTTGTTGGAAAGGAGACCTATTGCCCTCACTTACTTGTAACTATTGAAGACTACTCCTATCCATCCAAAAAACATCCTAAAGTCTGTGACTCACCAGTCTGCTCAGGTCAGTTTGTGGTAGGTGATTTACTGGAAACAAACGGGAGAGTAAACCTGCCTATGTAATCTTCGTCCCAATTTGGATACACTTGCCTGCTTGTCAAGGAGATCTCACCCAGTAATTCTATCATCCTTTGGCCCTTAGCATCTTGTAAATATAGCCCTTGCCTCAAAGAACTGGGAAGAAATTGTCTTCATGGACTAGGTATTCCAACACTTTGATAACTTGTTCCCATATATTGCCTCCCCAACACTCAGCAATAAAGCACATGTAAATTAAAAAATTACATATAGATGAAAGCTAAAGGTAGAATGCTCTACTACATTTTCCTTTTATGGCTCTGGCCCCAGGAAACACAACACGTTAGATGTACTAAGCACAGATGAAGAGAAACACTGCATATTAAAAGTGTGTCTGAGAGAAGAAAACAAACGTTTCATGGTGCCACAGTCAAGGATCATTGAATTATTTAAATGTGAAATCAAAGAATTTTCATAAACAATTAAATGGAGAAAAAGCAATATATGATTTGAGTAATAGTTAACATTTTCTTTAATTGTTTAAGCTGTGACCGTATTTTATGAGCAGCAAATTACAAAGACTGAAAATTCATGATATAAAGTGTGAAGACTGATTTTCATATATTGCTTACAGTGAGTCTCATGGATTACTGTCATAATCAAATATAACTTGAAACCATATCAACAGGACACATTTTAATGATATGCACATAATTGCTAGTGTGCTGAGTAGTGATATAGCCTAAACGGTAAATAGATCACTTAAAGGATATAATTAGTATTATATTTACAGAGTTGAATTAATTTTTGTGCCTTTCTCTTCTTGCTCTGATGCAGATTATAGATCTTGGAGAATTAAGGCTGACAGTTTGCTCTCATCTTTAAATTGTGTCACACACACAGAGAAAATGGCACCCACTTAAAGCTGAGGCTGGGCTGAAATGTATCAACATGTGGGGTTCTATTGTCGTTCATTCATCAACCCTCTGGGCCCCAAGGTAGAGGCTCCTATGATGCCACTCCCCACCTCGGGGTCCTTGTATCAGCTGTCAGCCTGGCTTGTAGCATCAATCCAGTGAGTGTGATGGTGTGGTGAGGAGGGTGTACCCTGGGGTGTGGGGTAGATTCCTAAGAGAAAGGAGAACCTGAAATGTGAGGAACAGTGGGCCCAAGAGTGGCTCAAGTAGGCCCTCGCTTCTCCCGCTCCTTCTTTGTTCAGTCTCTCCCCAAACCATCTTGGAGCCCAGTGTGGGGAAAACACGAAATAAAATTGAACCTTCGGTGCACTTGTTTGGCATCAGACTGCTCTGAAAATCTGTCAAATATTTTTAAAAAGATTTTATTTATCTATTTAACAGAGAGAGACATAGTGAGAGGAGGAATACAAGCAGGGGGAGTGGGAGAGGGAGAAGCAGGCTTCCTGCGGAGTCGGGAGCCCGATATGGGTCTCAATCCCAGGACCCTGGGATCATGACCTGAGCCACAGGCAGACACTTAACGATGGAGCCACCCAGGTGCCCTCAAAGTCAAATATTTATGTCAGTATGCTCTAACAGTTATTTGTGGGTACCTTAAGTCTCTGATTAAGTTTTGGGGGATGTCAATTAATAATAGTTTAAAAAAAAGCAAAACAAAACAAATCTAAAGCGTCTACTCACGGCGCCCTGACATGCCCTCCCTCTCTTTCTGGGACTGCCTGTTTAGTCTTATCATCTGTAGCTCAGTGGCCCAGAATCCACAGCCTCAAGAACTCCTTGACGCTACTGCTTTGTCTGAAAGCTGATACAAGTACCCCAAGATGGGGAACGGCAGTACAGTAGTACCTTTGAGGCGTATGGACAGCATTCACCTTGGGCTAGGGAGAGTTGGGGAATCAGGGACACGGTAATCCTAAGTATGGATGCATTTGAGCCCAGCCTGAGCTGTTAAATGAGTGCTCTTGTGGGTGTAGTCGTGAGTGCCATTAATTTTGTTCCTGGAGAAAACCAGATGGGAATTACCTCTGGAATCTGAGTTGTTGGAAGTCCTAGAGTAGATGATGATAATATTGGGGTAGAGGCTAAAGAGGAGAGAAGGGGAGATGAAAGCATGTGTTGTTTTGCAACTCTACCAAGGACCATCCGATGAACATGTTTGCAGGAATGTAACTTAACTGTATGTTCCAAACGTAGTATGATACCCTATGGTTAGTAGATCAAGTATGGCCTTTGGATTCAAATCTATCTGGGTAACTTTGGAATAGCTTCTTAACCTCTATAAGCCTCAGTTTCATAATCTACAAAGTGAGGATGTATCTGGATTTTTTTTTTTTTTTTTTTTAGCAAAAGTACTAAAGAGTACCTAGGACTATAGTATAGGGGAGCCGTGGTTGTCCATTACAACCATAGCCCCCATGTCTCCCCATATTCCTGCCCTTAGCTGGTCTGGCTTTGTGAATCACTTTAATTAATGGAGTGTGTCCAGTGCCTCGGCCATAGGAAGACCTGGTAGTTTCTGCATTTGTGCTCTTGGAAGTTCTGAGCCATTATATAAGAATCTGGCTATCTGAAATGGAGAGAGCATGTGCAGAGGCTATGTGGAGGGAGAGACAGGGAGATCCAAGCATCGTAGTGTCCTAGCTGAGCCCAGCCCTCAACCAACCTGCCAGCTGAATGCAGATACGTGAGTGATGGCTGAGAAGACCAGCAGGAGAACGCGGAACCCAGCTTGGACTGCGGAACTGTGAGCCATGAAAATATTTGTTGCTTTCAGACACTCAGCTTGGGGGAGTTTGTTACATAAGAATAGGTAACTGCAACAGGGATCATGAATGTTATACAGATTTTTAAAATACAGTGAACCTATGTCATTCATAAGGTAAATGTCTTCTTCACTTCTTCACTTCTTCACTTCAGCACCAATATCCACAGTTGCCATCACCTGAGGGAAACCCTGACTAAGGACAAAGTTTCCCTCTTATTAAAGCTTCTTGTGCAGATGCGGGAGAGAAGAACAAAGCTACTTGGAGATGTGGTTGACAGGTGGCCAGCCAGGCTTACTCACTAGCTGAATACCCTTCCACTGCTCTCTGGCTTGTAGCACGGGCGATGCAATTTTGTCCCTTAGTGAAAGTATAAATTATGAATGTCATGGATATTCAGGGTGATTCAGGAATAGCTGAAATCATGAGTGATAAATCCACAAATGGAAACTGTAATAAACCAGGGTAGGTGAAGTTATTATCTACCAATATTCTGTCCTTCCCTCCCCAACTTTCTTCTTGTAGCAGAGTTTGTTTTTGCTTATGGAAAATCCATTCTGGATGGACTGGGTTGAGATGGTACTTCCCCCTTGCCACAGGGCTGGACATGTGGTCCAAGCTGGCCATTCTGCCCTTGGAAAATGTTGGGAGTCTCTGGTAGTTAGCTGTTTGTGGAAGTCCTGTATCTTCTCCCTTATAACCCAACTCCCAGATAGTATCCTACAGTGAAAGCAAGTCTTAGACTAAACCTTACAAAAACTGCAAGTATATATTAGCAAGCAGCTCCAAACATGCTATTTAGTCTGTTGTGTAGTTCAGGGAAGTTCTGTTCTGATGGGGACACTTAAAATAGCACCTAGCATGACAGTCTTTTGTGGATGCCTCAATATGCCAACAAGGACAGGTCAGCCCTGTAAGTGTGCCTGGAGACAGAGTTCTCCTTGAAATGGAGCAATGCAGGATATGGAGTTTCACCCTTCCAATGCTACCTGTGACATTAGAATGCTGGTCTTGCCAGATTCTCAGGCAAGGGTGGTGGGGCTTCTACAGTCTTCCTAGCCATTTACTAATTTGAAGATTATTTGTCTTACCTATATCATTTTTCCAACCTTCTTTATATTAATTAGGAAACATTCTATGTGTAGGTTTTGATAATATACGCTAAGTGCTATATCACCTCAACTTGCGCTAAAGATTTTCTGTTTACCTGTCCAGATTGCTCTCTCTGTGCTTTCTGTCCCTGCTTTCTGGCCTGGGAAACTGACCTGCTGGGACTCAATCAATGGGCTTCCTTACCCTCTGGCTTCCAGTTGGTTTTGACTAACAGTGAGCCAGCCCAGCAGGTGATCGGGAAGAGGGAGGAGGATGAGGTTAGGATATTTATTTCCCCAATTCATCCTTGCAGGGCTGCCCCAAGCTGGCTGTGACCCATCTCAAAGGTCAAGGCAGCAGTCTAAATGACTTTCTCCTTCTAGGTTCTTGTAACTGATTCTTGCATCCCTTTGGGTTGAGGGATGGAAGAGCCCTGTTGTGACTAGCTCCTCAACACTATACTACATCCTTTCCAGACCTTTATAAATCATAGGTTTATTAAACCCTCTCTGATTTATCCTAATTTGAGTGAGCTTTTTCCTGCTGGGAACTTGGGAAGGTACTGATTTGTGATTAGAATACTTCTATGCTAGTTAGTCTCTCTTGGAGTGTTGATTCTGATAAGAGGATTTTAAATGCTAACTACTCTCAGGGTAGAGATCAGACTTGATTTATACACATGCTTCATATTGTTCATACTGGTACATTTGAAAAAAAAAACTGTCACACAATTTAACACAAAACTTTTGGCAACAGTGACTGATTCTAAATGGATCTAAAACCTTAGGCCCAACGGAGCTTTCACAGGAGTTTTTGCTAGGACAAATAGTAGAGACAACTTTTTTGTTGTTCTTGTTGCTGTGATTGCTAGATATAAGGGTAAGTAAGTCTTGAACTTCTAATGGCTGTATCTTCCACCCAGAGAAGAAAGTTTACCAGATACCAAAAGTCAACAAGAAGAAGACAGAACTGGGAGATGAATAGAAAGGAACAAATTTCTGGTTATATCATAGTGCTCCTGGATCCAGCTATGCCTGAATCTGAAGCCTTCTCTTGGAACATCCCATTCATGAGAGGAAATAAATTTCTTTTTGGTTTGTGTATCTAAGCTAATTTGAGTTGGAGTTTATTTCGCTTGCAACTGAGTAAGTCTTGACAAATGTATCAGGGGCCTATTTTCATAATGTTCTTCTATCTTTGGAAGAAAAGATTGCACCTATACTGGTAACTTGAAATGAGTTCAACCGATACAGACAACTGTTCTATTTTGACAGAGGAGATGAAGATGTTACCAAGGAAAGATGGCTGGCTGCCCAGGCTGGGGGTCAGTAGGCTGGTGACATCATCATAAATTTGCACACTGGGACAGTGCAGGTCTAGAAAACTGATTCTGTTAGTATGATAGAAGCTAACCAAGTTCGGGGCAGTTGGCTTCCACTAGCCAGTCTCACAGAGACTAAGGCAAAAGTCTAAAGTAAATTCACAATAGAAAATCTCACTGCTGAGCAGATCAAAAGGTTTGTCTCTGGTTGGTGTGGTCTCTCTCTTCTGGCAAATCTATAAAAAAAACCCTACCAAATTATTATCCAGAAGCCTAATTGGAGGGCAAGGGATTAGAGCCAGACAGCAGAAAATGCAGGCCTGGGGGTAAGGAAGAGAGGGTCCTTTACATGAGTGTAATAGTGAGTGTCTCGGAGCCGCACTTGCCTGAGGCACTCATCTGAAGTGGGGGTTGTATTAGCTCCCTGTGGCTGCTGTAACAAATCACCACGAACTGGGTGACTTCAAACAAGAGAAACTCTCTCACAGTTATGGAAGCCAGAAGTCCACAGTCAGTTTCACTGGGCCAAAATCAAGATGTTGGCAGGGCCACACTCCCTCCAGAGGCTGTAGGGGAGAATCTATTCCTTGCCTTTCCCAACCTCTAGTGGCTCCCATGTTCCCCGGCTGGCGGTCACATCACTCTACTCTCTGTCTCCACCTTCACACCACCTTCTCCTCTGTGTCAAATCTCCCTCTGCTTCCTTCTTATAAAGATATATGTGGTGGTGTTTAGGCCCATCTCAATAACCCAAGTTAATCTCCCCATTTCAAGATCCATAACTTAATCACATCTACAAAGTCAACTTTGTCATATAAGGTAACATTCAGGCTCCAGGGGTTGGGACTTGGCTATTTTTGTGGGGGTATTTTCTAGCCTAACACAGAGGTAGATCTCTTGAGTAAGATGGAATGCCCATTTTGGCAATTCAGGGCCCGTTTACCTGTGCGTGGATGGTGAAAGAGACCCCAACTGATCTTTCTTTTTCTAGCCCCAATATGAGCATCCCTCTTCCGCCATTAAAATCTTTTTTTTTTTAAACCTAATCCAATCAACTTTTTAAAATTCCTGTCATATTCCAGTCATATTCCTTGAGCTCATTCTCAAAATCTTTTTGATAGGATTTGAATGTCCTCAAATATTTTCAGTCACAAGTTTACAGGGCACATAGAGATTATTTTGTTGAATGCTACTCATATCTGTTACTTAGCCTCATCCCTTTCTGGATGTACCTAAGTGTCATCCCTCCATAAATAGGCACACACTCTCTTACATACGCACGTGCGCGCGCACACCCAGAGTTTCTTACATTTCTGGAGCCTTCTGGATACTTCTCTTACTTCTGTAACTCTTTGGCTTGTTTAGATCTGGGCAGAAATGACTTTTGCCTTTTATCAAATGCCAGTACTAATAAGATTTAGCTTCCTTTACACTCCCAGCCAGCTTTGAATTAGGTAGGACTACAAGTATATACACAACAGGCACACTTATTATGTTCTGACTTTTTCTTACTTAGCAGAGAACATTTAAAACGCCTATGATGCTGGGCAGCTTTCAGAAAAATATAAACTATTCCTTCAACTGTGGCAGGCATGATAGCCATGAGTAAACTGTCAGCATCTGCTTGAAAATTTAAAGGGTAGAAAATGGAACCCATAAATTTGACAACCTCTTTTTGCCCCACGGATAAAGGTTGATGATAAACAAATCTTGATTAAATGCTTGTATGTACTATCATTGGCTTTCAGAAGAAGAAAATATTTAGTTCCATTCTGATTGTAGACTACGCTTCTTGGGACTCGTGCATGTCTCTATCGACACAGGGAAGATTTGATTCAATATTTAAAGCGCAAACACATGGTTCAGTCTCATGGGTGACCACTTCTGGTCACCAGGCCCCACTTGAATGCAGCATGTCCATTCAACAGAGGTTGTTGTTTTGGTTTACAAAGGTTGAGGGACTTGTGTAAATTTTTTCCTCTCTTTTGCTGCATCCTATTTTCTCTATTAAGTAGATGACTTGCATCATTCAGGTCACCTTGTAATAATGTAGCATAATAGTGTTTTGCCTGTTGACAAAGAAACAATTTCCAGAGAAAGCTTAGCTGATGGTAGCTTCTTGCTTAAAATATTCATCTGTGATGCCTTATGGCTTACAGAATAGAGAGTGAACTCATTTTCATAGATTACTGTTTCTCTCTCCCCTGTCCCGGGAAACCTCTCCCATCTCATCACTAATCATTATCATTATGAAATGATCCCTGAACATTAATTTTTACCTCCCTCCTTCCTTTCCTTCCCCCACTCTTTCCTCTCCTTCAATCCTTCTTTCCTCTCTCCTTTCCCTTTTTCTCTTCCTCCCTCCTTCTCCCCCTTGCATCTTTCCAGAGCATACTCATAGGGCACTTTTGTAGTACAATGGACTCTGGGCTCGGCATGGTAGGAAAGATGTGATCATCAGTGCAGCTCCTAGCACTGTGGGACAGATGGACAGAAACAGCTGTACTCAGAGTATTTACACTGGTGGATGAATCACCCAACTTTGCTTGAGGGCATCAGTGAAATACTGAGGGATATGGTGACTTGTACCCTGAGTGTGAAGGGCTCACTAGGCAGACAAAGCCAAAACAGTTTTTGTTGGCAGAGGCAAGAGCACAAATGGAAGACCAAGGGTAAGAAACATTTCCCCTCCCTCCCTCCCTCCCTCCCTCCTTCCACATATATTTACCAAGTGCCCAGGATGGGGTACGCCCTGCTCTAGGCTCTAGACACAGCAGTGAAGAAGAGAGAGAATCTCCCCACGCTAGGGCAACTGATCTGCTAGTGAGGGATGGCCTGAGATGTGCGGAGACCAGCTTGTCGCAGATGTGTCCAAGGGCACCCTTGTCCCATGAGACACCTCAGGCAATGTTCGGGAGATGTTGCGCCTTGAATGCTCTCTCCTGCTGGAGATTCACAATGTACAATTTCACAGTCAAGGCCCTGGGAAGCCCGACATCAAGAAACCTGTTCTCATTTACTTAGCATTTCCCAAATGTGTTTAACCAGGGGAGGCTTGTTTTAAGTAGGCGTTATTAATATCATGCAAAGCTAGTTTTCTAAAGGAGTCTCTGCAGGAAATGCTCAAGTGTTACATTCTTCCAACCTCTTTACCTATTGTATCAGTTACTTATTTTTATAATAATGCTGTATAAAGACAGTCCCAAAACCAGAGTGGCATACAATAAATGTGCTTCATGCTGGCGTATCCAGGGTGGTTGGCCAGGAGGTGGCCCTGGTGATCCTGGCTGACCCGGCTCAGTTGTCTGGAGTCTGCCTGGCTCTTGGCTGGGACACCTGGGGCAAATCGGCTAGCCTGGGCATATGCCCCTGGGGGTAACCGAGGAGTAAAAGGCAAGTGGAACTATGTGGGCACATTTTCAGACCCCTGCTTTGTCAAATCTTCTGGCACTCCAGTGTCCAAAACCAGCCTCATGGCTGAGGTCAGAATCAAAATGCCCGGGGCCATTTTGCTGGGCAGGGGGCCCACTACAAAGTCACACACCAAAGGGTGAGGCTACAAGGAGGGGAAAGAATTGGGATCACTTGAATAAGAGACCACACCTTCAGGTCTCAGGCTGGTATCAGCAATTCCATGAATCCTTTCCTGACTTCCACAGACCCATTCCAGTTTCTGCTCACAGCTGAGTGTTCTCTGGAACTCTCATGAATTCTCAGCTTGCTTCATCCTGGCTCCCCCAGTCAAATGCCAAATCATTTGAGGGTAGACACCATATTTTAGACTTTGTTTATATCTCCCAGACCACCTAGCATAGTGCTAGGCACACAGGGGAATTTACTAAAGACTAATTAATTGAGGTCAGAAGTCTCATTAGATACATGGGAACCAGGACCCCAGGTTAGACTGTCCCCAGGGGGCCAGCCAGGTGTTACCACCTCAGTGTGTGCCCAGCTATGGGGCCCAGATCAGCTCCAGGAGGGTTGGCTCTTGCATCAGAGGAATGCCAGAAAAGCTCCAGTGTGCACACTTCTGTGCTCTTGTTGTGTTCTCAACCCTTGTGAGAACTCTAACCACTTCCCTTGAACTTCGGGCCATACGCGAACCTCGCCTCTCTTGTGGTAGTGATCTTCCTAAATTCGGGCCACTCAGCTCATTCCTTCCTGTCTCACTGTGGGCTTCCTGTCTCTTCTGACTGTGGGGGCCAGAGAGCCTGGTGTCGGCTTCCTTCCCTGGCCATGCTGCATTTCTGACCCCACAGTTGCACGGCTGGACAGGAGAGTGGTGCTGTGAGCAAAGTACCCTGGGTCCGTGCACCTCAAATTATACTGGACCTGCAGCTGGGGGAGACGTGGGGACCGGGTTTCCTAAGCGGTGGTTAACAATGCAGATTCTCCTGAAGCACACTCTGCATTTTACCCAGACCCCTGGAGGACCAGCCAAGGCTGAGAATCTGGTCACAGTCCCCTAGCCCCCAGCTCTGTGGCTGGGGCGGGTCACTTCACTTCTTTGCTTTCTCATCTGTAAAGCGGGGGCACTGGACAAACCGGTCTCTCTGATGTTCCATCAGACGCATTTCATTATGCTTGCAGTAACTCGGGTTGCTTTGTTTCTCTGTCAGATAAGTACAGAGGTGTGAAGAGTGGTGGAAAATTATACTCTGCTCAGAAATTAAAAACTTTTAGAGCTAGAAGGAACTTGATCAAACATCTCCTCCAGCTCCCTCTTGTTTTACAGAAAAGGAAACAGGTTGCCCAGCCACTGAAGGTCAAGCCTTGCTAAGGAGAATGTCCATCTGCCGTCTGGACCCTTCCTGCATCAAGTGTGGTCGCTGGACCCGCAGCCTCAATGTCACTGGGCATGTGTGAGAAATGCAGATTCCTGGGCTCCTGTCCAGAACTTCTGAAACACAATCTGCATTTACCAACCCCAGCCCACCCCCCCCCCAGGTGATCTGTATGCACAGCCAAGTTTGGGAGCACTGGGCTCATGGCCACGGCCACCGGGAATACTTGGAAGACGAATGAGGCCCAGAACAGAAGGGTCATTTCACAAGCGGTAAGAGTGCTGGCCCCAAAAGCGAAGAAAACCGGGATTTGCGTATCAACATGCCGCTCCCAACCTTGTGGCTTTCAGGAAGTCACTTAAGCCTCTCTGAGCTTCAGCTTCCTCTTCTGTAAAACGTGTAAAGCAGTCAGCAGGCGGTCCAGCGCGCAGGAAGTGCTCCATAAATGTTAGCATAGCAGAGTTTAGGGATTAAAAGCGCAGATTCTGCATCCAGACTGCCTGGGTTTATAAGTCCTCCTAGCTGTGTGACCTTTCACAAGTCACTTAACCTCACTGCCAGATTCCTCATCCACCAAGTGGGAATAGAATAGCAAGAGAGTTGTGATGGCGATTTCACGGGTTCCTATTGTAAAGCATTTAGACAGTGGCTGGCATACAGTAACAGCTAAGTGTCTGTTAAGAAGTTATAATGTTATTTTATACACTTGGTGAAAGGAGGAAATCCAGGCACAAATGGCATTTTTTTAAATTTTATTTTTTATAAACATATATTTTTATCCCCAGGGGTATAGGTCTGTGAATCGCCAGGTTTACACACTTCACAGCACTCACCATAGCACATACCCTCCCCAATGTCCATAATCCCACCCCCCCTCCCAACCCCCCTCCCCCCACCAACCCTCAGTTTGTTTTGTGAGATTAAGAGTCCTTATGGTTTGTCCACACATGGCATTTTTAAACGTCAACAAGAGAGAAGTCCATTTCTCTTTCACATAAGGGAAATTGGGAAGTACGCAGCCCCGTGTTGGTTTTCTGGTACTGTCAGGACCCAGACGCCCATCGTTTTGCTTTGCCATCGTCATCATGTAGATTCTGCCCTCACAGGGGTAGGGGTAGGGGGGAGTGGGGGGAGGGGGGTGGGGGATAGCTCCCGTGGCTGTAGCTCACATCCCCCTGCACCAGGGCAAGAGAATAAAAAAGGGGCTCTGTATTCATTCTGCATCACTTTATAACAAGTTGCCCCAAAACTTGGGAGCTGGAGACAACCAACATTTATTATCTCAGAATCTCTGTGAGCCATACCAGGGAGAGGCTTAGCTGTGTGGTTGTGGCTCAGGGGCTCTCAGGCTGTAACTAAGGCGTCAGCTGGGGTGGCAGTCATCTCTAGGCTCCGCTCAGGAGAACTTCCTTCTGAGCCCACTCACAGGGCTGTGGGAAGGGTTGAGAAGGTCCCCTTCCAAGCTTGCTTGCGTGGACTTCTCCACTGGGATGCCTCATGCTCTGAAGCTGGCTTCTCCCCTTAGAAGTCCGGCTCACACTCAAGCAGGGGGACCTGCACGAAGGCCTACATACCAGGAAGTAGGTCATTGCTGGGCCATCTGAGAGGCTGCCTACTCCAGGCCCTTCCTGGGGATCCAGCTTCCTTCAAGCCACCTTCCTTGAGCTCCCACACACCACTTTTTCTTATAGCTCATAAAGCTGAGATTTGGTCATGGCGCCACATCGAGGTACAAGAGAGGCTAAGAAAATACAATCCTTCAGCTAGATGCATTTCTACCCTAAATTAAAATCAGAGTTTCAATACTAAAGAAAGGGGGGGGGGGTGATTAGATCATTTTCTATAGCCTTTCTACAGACTTTTCTCAAAGTCTGGCCTCCTGACCATCAGCATCAGCATCACCTGGGAACTGGTTACAAAGGCAAATGATCAGGTCCCCCCTCCAGACCTACTGGCTTAGAAACTTGGGGTGGAGCTTGGTGATGTGTGAGCAAGCTCTCCGGGGATTCTAATGCAGGTTCAAGTGTGAGAAACAGTGCTTCAGAAGACAGTTTACCTGACATTCATACGGATGTGTTAATAAAACCTAATTTGTTGGGGCACCTGGGTGGCTCAGTGGGTTAAAGCCTCTGCCTTCGGCTCGGGTCATGGTCCCAGTGTCCTGGGATCGAGCCCCACATCGGGCTCTGTGCTCTGCAGGGGGCCTGCTTCCCCCTCTCTCTCTGTCTGTCTGCCTCTCTGCCTACTTGTGATCTCTGTCTGTCAAATAAATAAATAAAATCTTTAAAAAAAAACTAATTTGTTTACAAGAACAACTGGTTGTCTTTAGTATCAATCATGAAATAGGAGGCTTTGAAAAACAAGGTGGGCACTCTCTGAGTACAATTCATTTTGTTGTGTTCATCTTGAGACTGCATGGAATTTTATCAATTAATAAGCTCCATTGTACAAATAAAGCAAAGCAGATCATGAATGAAGTTTCCTTTATGATGAGAAAAGAACTATAGATTCTTGGTGGCTAGAAGTGCCATATCTAAATGTTAGAAACGTAGCAGTGATATGTAAAGGACCACCTAAATAACTGACTCCAGCAAAGCTGAATATTTTCATCAAAACTCAAGAAACAATGAGGGCAGGCAACCAAAAATAGGTGCTAGGATCTGAATGTTTGTGTCCCCTCCACCAAATTCATAAGTTGAAACCTAACCCCCAAGGGCGGTGGGGCCTTTGGGAGGTGATGAGGTCATGAAGGCAGAGCTTAATCCCGCCAAAGGGATTATTGCCCTTCTAGAAAAAGCCTGAGTGAAGTTACAGCTTCAAGGTGCCACCTACGAACCCGGAAGCTGGTTCTCACCAGACACCAAATCTGTTGGTGCCTTGATCTTGGACTTCCCAGAGGAATTGTGAAAAATAAATTTGTGTCATTTATAATCCCCCAGGTCTCTGGTGTTTTGTTATAGTGGCCCAAACATACCAAGACAAGGAGAGACTTCAACAATCCACAAGTGGATTGTTGAGAGGGACCCACATGGTAGGGAAGACAAAACATCAAGCCTGTGGCCCAATTCCATTTGTCCACATACCCAGATTTCAGTACGATTCAGGACCGCTGGGCTCCATTTTTCTCCTAAAATGGGGATAGTCATAGCTACAGGTTTATTTGATAGTGCGGAGAAAATTCTCGGAAGTGCTCCATACAAGCACTACAGTTCCGGGCATGTAGTAGGGGTTAGACAATACGATGTGGTCTCTTCTTTCTCTTTATCTAAATAACGTGTAGCGAGATGACTTATAGTCAGAATACTTTAAAGTAGTTTCGGAACTTACGAGGAAATAAAGTATTCTAAACTTTGGTTCTGATTTCCTTATAAGTCTGTGTTTTCTTCTGTTTTATTCCATTGCTCCTCATTATGCCGGTTTACGGCACGTTGCAGGATTCTTGCTCCATTTGGTGTTTATTGTCGATTGTTATTTTTTCTGTATTGTTGTTACATTCTGTTTTTGCAAATGGCTTTTGCCATTTAAACACTCTGGTTCTTCTTTGTTTTGTTTTGGTTTGTTTTTTTGGCTCTCCTTTTAATGAAATATTCCTGACAATGTCTTGCTTTTGAAGAGCTGAGGGGAGCAAGTCAAGTCTATCATTTCAGGTGTGCCTCTACCATAGGAAGGAACCATGACCTCATGCTGAGGTGACACACTGCCAGAAACAACCCCGTGCCTTCCTATTTTTGTGTGTGTGTGTGTGCGTGTGTGTGCGCGCACGTGCAAGTATGTGTGTGCTGGGGGGGTGCACTCTCCACCTTGCCCACCTCTGCTCTGGCATAATGCACAGCCTCCCCCTTCAGCTCCTTGTTTGAAATGGCTGCCATTGTTGGGGGAGGCCCCTCAACTCCATCCCAAGAAGGGAGTTTTCTTTTTGCTGAAGGTGGGGCCTCTTCTCTCAGAGAGCCACTTGATGGAGGCACAGAGATGCTGAGGAGGAAGCTCAACAGTGAAAACTAGTGGGCCCCAGTGGTGTGGCCTATGGCAGGCCCTCCTTCCTCACCTTGCTTGCTCTGGAGCTCTCTTATCTGTTGAGGAGGTAAGGAAGAAGCCCCAACACACACACACACACACACACACACACACACACACACACACACACGGTCTCTATACAGCCTCTCAGTTCCATATCTGTGTTTTTCTAAGGAGATCATGTTGCCAAATTAGTTTGAGGAGAAAGCAGATTGTCCTCGAACAGCTTGCATTACAAGGCCATGCTTCATAAATTGAAGGTATGACAAACAGGGTGGTGGCCTCAGGCAAAACAAATGGGAATCTGGGAACATCCTGCGCAAACAGGAGCCAAAGGATGAACTCAGAGCAGCCGGGCCAGCACGGGCTCCTGGCAGCCTGCTAAGGGAAGTCGGGTTGGCGGCAAGTTAGCGGCTCTACGGGAACACCTGGCTCCCCAGTTCCCTCTGTGTTGGGTATCTGAAGCTGGCCTTTGGCTTCCTTACTGCAAATGAGCTTCCACAGGAGAGTGGATACAAAGGTGAGCAGGCAGTTGAAGATAAATACTGCGATTCACATAACTCAAGCTGCAAAAGAGAAGCCATTTTTCATGGAGGTCATTTATGCTCTTCACGATGGTGTCCCCAGGAAAGCCTTCGTCACGGCATCTGACGTTCCTGGGTTTCAGTACCTTTCCCCATTCATATATCAGCAATATGATTTTACAGATGATCCGCACAGACTTGTGAAATAGGAGCAAAGGGATTTTTCGTGGGGCTGATTTTGCAAAATGAGAGAACTGGCCGAGATGTCAATGACTTTCCAGGGTCCCAAGGTAGCAAAAAGTTGTGATATAGTCCCCAGGCCTGGAGACGTAAGTGCTCAACTCTGAAGATCCTGGAGATACAGCTGCTCAATTCTAGGGCCTATCCTTTAAACCTGGGCTCAGCAAACTTATTCTGTAAAGGGCCAAAGAGTGTAAGTATTTTTGCCTTTGTGGGCCACATGGTTTCAGTTGCAATCACTCAACTCCACCACCGTGGCAGGAGGACAGCCATAGACAGTGTGCAACACATACATTTGGGCGTGTTCCATCAAAACTTTATTTATGAAAACAGGCAGAGAGGGTTAGATTGGGCCAGAAAGCTGTATGTTTTCAACTCCTGTTTTGGGCCAATGGCAAAAGTGGAAAACATTGGGGCGCCTGGGTGCTCAGTGGGTTAAAGCCTCTGCCTTCGGCTCAGGTCATGATCCCAGGGTCCTGGGATTGAGCCCCGCATCGGGCTCTCTGCTCTGCAGGGAGCCTGCTTCCTCCTCTCTCTCTCTCTGCCTGCCTCTCTGCCTACTTGTGATCTCTCTCTGTCAAATAAATAAATAAAATCTTAAAAAAAAAAAAAAGTGGAAAACATTTAACTCATAGGAATAGAGAAGGGTTAAGAATATAAAACAGAAAGGAAGGGGGAAGTGCTGGGGAGACACAGGCAAGTGGGGATAGGAGAGCCAGGTGAGAAGAAGGAATGGGACACAGATAGATAAAGTCGATGGAAGGACACAACCACTGAAAAGAAGGACAAAAAGAAGGGATAGCTATTAAAACAACTTCGATTTTTGGAGACCAATATGATAAAATAAAAGTGCATTTTGAGCCTCACCCAGAGCTGTGGGAAAGCCAATGAAATTTTATCATAGTTTTTCTGTGTAAGATGAATTTATTTCCCTCAAACCATTTTATTTTCAATCAACAAACTTAAGCAAAGCAGGCACAATGAAGTTTGCAATATTAAATCACTGTCAACTTACGTCTCTATAAAAAGGATTGTCCAACTGACTGTTAGCTGGCTAACAACAATTTAGGAATACGTAATTTATGACCAGGCATGATGAAATCTAGAAAATATTTCCTAGCAAAGACATATGTTTTAGCTGGCCGATAGCAAAACAACTCCTTTGTTATTAATACGCTGATCTGATTTTATGATATCTTTACTATTTCAGAGATAAAAAGGTTTTTTTTTTCTTTTTTCTTTTTTGTAGATGTCAAGTGGCCAGTATTGCTAAAGCTCTCAGAAAGTCTTGGAGACAGTTCTTATTGTTTTGCAAACATATCCTCCTTGTACATACTTTGAAAGCTGACTTCAGTTCTCTTTAAAAAGAGCTTTCTTCTTCATAGTTTCCTTATCGGCTTTATTGTTTTCCTGTGCCAGTAAGAAAGCTATCTGAGCCAGGAGCACAAAGACTCAAAAACACTTGAAGAAGCAATTCGTGTTGTTACTTTAGAGAATGTGTTTTTCTAAAAACACAGGTAGCTGGGGGCTGGGAAGCTGCATGACTATGGACAGTGAGGTGAACCAAAGAGGACTTGATGATGGTCGCGCTATTCTCCCCATTTGGCGTTAGAATTCTGGAACATGCCATGTGCCTGGAAGTCCTATGGCTGTTGATGCCTCCTTTCACCAGGGGCAGCGAGGCCCGGGGGTTATGGACACTGGCTTTGCAGACAGACCGCCATGGCTTGATTCACAGCTCTGCCAATGGCGTGGACAATATCAGTATCTACCTTAAAGAAATATCTACCTTAAACAAGTATCAGTATCTACCTTAAAGAATCTCTTCAAAGACTGAAAGAATTAAAATGATATGTGAACACTTAGGAAGACGCTTACAGAAAGCAGACAATATATGTTGTTGAGGGATAGAGAAAAACTGTAATGGATTGGATTTTCTTTTGAAAGTTCATTCCTATGGAACGGTATGTGTGGTTTCCTTTTTTTTTTTTCCAAGCAGGCTGTTTAATATTGGCAATATGTGGCTTTATAATGTACAAATGTAATGCAAAATAGCCCTGACAATTTTTGTGCAGAGGCAATATTACCCCTAATGAGATTTTAATCAAAACATAATTACCGCTGATTGAAAGTTGCCATGACATTAACATACTGGTTAAAATGATTGTATTTAAATGTTGAACTTTTGCCCAGATATCTCCTCCCAGCTCTAGACCCCTTTTGAACATTAAAGGTACCTCAAACTCAAAGTATCCCAAACTCGTCTCAACCTTGGTCCAATTCCAGCACAACCCAACTCAGTGGATGCATCATTATCTGTCCAGTTTTGCAAACTAGGAACTTGGAGTTATCCTTGACTCTTCCCTCTCCCTCACATATCTAACCCACCATCTTGCCAATTTTATTCAAATCTCTCCCAAAGGTGGGCATATCTTTCCATTACCATTCTAGAGAACCAAGTTAAAAATACCTCACATAGACTGTTGTTAGCCTCCTAATTGGCCTGCAACCACCTATTCTTTGCTCCATTAAATCCATTCTTCATAAAATCCAGATTCAGTTTATTCTTCTAACTGAAATCCACTTAATCAATCAGCTGGAGTGACCAGTGAGCCCCATTTATGCCCTCTGTAAAAATACACAAGCCATGCCCACGCGTACTGATTACTCATTGCTAGTAGACTACTCTCCAGGATGCTCACATATTTCTGCTCCTACCCGTTGAGCTGTTTTACTGTGTTTACTAAGAGTCTCTAACCTGTTTTTGTCAGTTTGTGAAATAATGACCCAATTTAATGAAGTATTATGTAAGTTGATGAAACATGAACACATTTATAGTCCAGAAAATGTTTTCCTCTGAAAACCAGGTTGAACGCTTTGGGAAGACTCACTAAAGGCAGATGGTTATAAAGAATGTTGTTTAATTAAGTATGAATGAGAAATCTGCAAAAGAGCTCATAAAATAAAACTCTAGAAGGAACCTGTGCTCAGAACGCTTTGCCAGTGTCTTTTAGTTCTTTCATAGAAGAAACTGAAATGGAAAGCCATAGACAACATCTTACATGCAAGAAAGAGGCCAAACAAAGACACTCATCTAACTCATACTTGAAGACGACGTCTTAAATCTACATGGAGGGACTGGGGCATGAAGGCACATTTCAATTTAGAATGTTAAAGGTATCTATGTGTGATTTTTAATGATTTTCATTTTCTGGAGCTTTTTCAACCAACTGCCCACTTTTCTGTTGGATTACATACCATACTTTGAACTTAATATATGCAGATTGTTCTTACATTATATACCGAAGTCCTTAAAATGGCCGGTGAGGTCTGACTGGGGCGAACTGGGCTGACCTCATCTTAAAACCTGAAGGTCATCTTGGAAGTCCCTTCTCACTCCCTGCACCTGGTACTAGCTGGTGCTGCCTTTTCTTGCAGGGACTTCCCATGTGCTGTTCCCTCCACTCTTCATGCCTCAGATCATTCCCTCCCTGACAAGATCAAATCCCCGAGGTGAGTGCTTTGGCTACATCACTTAATTTTTCATCATAGCTTTTATTGCTGTTGCAATTTTATATTTATTTTATGGTTACTTGATCAGAGTCTGCTGTATTAGTTTCCTAGGACTGCTGAACAAATTACCACAATTTGGGGGGCTTAAAACAGTGGAATTGTATGGAATTGTATTCTCTCATAGCTCTGGAGGCCAGAAGTCCAAGCAAGGTGTTGGCAGGACCATGCTCCCTCTGAAGGTTCTAAGAGAGAGCCCTTCCTTGCTGCTTCCAGCTTCTGGTGGCTCCTGGCCTTCATTAGCCTATGGCTGCATTGTTCCAATCTCTGCCTCTGTCTTCACATGACCTTCTTCCCTGTGTCTCAGAGTCTCCCTCTGGTCTCTCAGAAGGACACTTATTGGATTTAGGACATATTCACAAGTTTCAGGGGGACATAGCTTTTGGGGACCGCTATTCGACCCCGTGGATCTACTTGCCACACTAGACTCTAAGTTTCACAATGGCAGAAATTGTATCAGTCTTTGCCTATTGCAATTCCGCACTTACAGTGGATCCTCAACAAATATTTATGCTTTGAAAGGATAAGTGGATCCTCTGTGTAGTCTCTAATGGTAGTGTTGGATTACTGACAGGCTGATGTAGATAAGCTGATCACATTTTAAGTAAACAGAATTCATTCATCTATATAAAAAATTCTATTGCTCTGCAAAGTAAGTACCTGCTACTTTGTAAATGTACCAACCCCTCTTTTTTTTTTTAAAGGTTTATTTATTTGGCAGAGAGAGGGGGAGAGGGGGAGAGAGAGAGAGAGAGAATATAAGATTAGCACACAAGCAGGCAGAGAGGCAGGCAGAGGGAGAGGGAGAGGCAGGCTCCCCACTGAGTAAGGAGCCCGAGATGAGGGGTTCGATTCCAGGACCCTGGGATCATGAGCTGAAGGCAGCCACTCAACCGACTGAGCCACCCAGGTACCCCCAAGCCCTATTTTCAAATCAGTTGGCTGCCTACTTCATAATTCTTTTTTAAAATATTTAGGTAATCTCTACACCCAGTGTGGGGCTCGAACTCACCACTCTGAGATCAAGAGTCATGTGCTCTTCCGAATGAGCCAACCAAATGCCCCCATAATTCTTTAAAATAAAGCTTTAAGATCTAAGATAAAATTTCTTCTGGTTTAGTATCATTCATTTAAAATTTAAAACAGGGTCTGTTTACACCAGTCCAGTTAGCATTCATGTTGAAGAGAGAAGCTTGGGGACAGCAAGAAGAGAAAAGGAGTGACAGGACGCGATGCTAACAGCTAGGAACCACACTCTCTCACAAATGCAAACACCTTACAGAAAATGTCCTTTAAATACAGTATCTTAGACTTATCCATTTCTTGATAGTGACACAGCTTCTTATGACTATTAGAGCTTCTAATAATACATGGAGGTTTCACTTAGGGATAGAAATAAACATCATTCATCTCAAAGGACACCTCCCTCCCCAAAATTTAAAGCTCAGGCCACCCATCTTATGAAATTTTTTGTCTTGAGTTAAATGTGGCACATCCAGGGTGATTTCAGCATTGGATTTATACAACCTACAATTATAGAAAAATGTATTTATACTATAAGTTACTGGGCAGAAGCTGTGCCTAGATTTCCAGACGTTACTTGGCGCTGTGGGATAGGAGAGAATGAGAGAGGCGGCACACATAGTAGAGGTGTCGTTAGTAACCCCGTTCTATGAAGCAGGTCCCTGGCAGGTGAGGTGAAGGCTGACTACAAGTCAGTCACTGGATCAAGGAGTCCTATGCTCTTCCTGATGAGAAGCAACAATCGATTTCTATCAAGTTCTCTTTCCGCTGACGCATATGGGAGTGGGCTATTAACTTCTCTTCATTCCCAAGAGCTACAGAGAGGATGCACTTGGAAACCAACCAGGAAAGGCTGCATGCCCATTAGCAGATAATGACACCAACAACTTAGCATTTATTAAGCATCTAGGTGGTCCCAAGCACTTTAACTATATTATAGCACACCCTCATAACAACCTGGTATGTTAGAGATTCCTAGGTTTAATTTATAAACAGGGAAAGGCTCAGAGAAGTTAGGAAATTGGCTCTAAGTCACACAGCTAGCAGATGACTCGTAGGATTGGAATCCAGCCTGCCTACCTCCAAGGTCATGTTCTCCACTTAGCCGAGAGACCTCCCAAGATTTGCTCTCCAAGGACAGGTGCTAGTGCTTTGGTAACCTACTGTTAAGATAGTTTCAGATAGCACCTGGGTTTCTTGCTTTTCAAACTGAGTTATTTGCGCCACAAAGGCATAAGTGGTGACATTCCAGGGTAAGCCGAACCACGTGATAAACTAGATGAGTCTTTAATGTCAAGTCATTCATGATGCATATTTTTATAAAAATAAAAATGTTAACTTGAAACAAGATACTGAAAATATATCTCCTGCTTTGGGAAACTGCTTGGGGCTGAACCGTCAGATGCCAGGTACACAGAAAAAAGCAATCACATCCATTTTTCTCTACCTTTAGAAGGGCTTCTGTAGGAAAGCTTCAGAAATACTGCAGGAGGGTGGGAAAACTCAGTGGCGGAGGTATCAGTCAGGAAGGCAGAGGTACTGTAAGTCTTTCAGAGGGAATTGAAACCAGGAAATGGTTTACAAGAGTGTTGGTCACACCCAGGGAGCACAAAGGGCAGGGAGGAGACCCCAAGAGTAGTAATGGCTGGAAGCTACTTGAGAGACTGGAGAAACCACTGCTAGGACTGGAGGAGCCAAAGGGAAGAGGTGCTGTTCCCAAAGCCAAGGAGCGTGCTCTTCACAGAAATTGTCCCCACGCTGCTGGTGCTTCGAGAATCCTGTCACTCCCGAAAACACCAAAGGCCACCAGAGACTGCAGCTGCACGTGACGCCAGAGCTGCTACCATTACGGTCGCCCTCACTTGCTGGCAGCTACCACCCACTGCCCATCACTACAAGGGCTGGAAAGATAGAAGGCCAGCTCTGTGCCACAGACACCAACAGAAGCTGGGGAAAAATGTCTTCTCCCTTTCTTCCCCCTTCCAGTCTCCTGTCATTGTCTCCCATCAGCAGAACCCAACTAGAAGCCAACATGCAAGGGAGTCTGGGAAAGGTGGTTAGCAGGTAGCCAGAAGGGTGGGAATGGTGCAATCAGGGAACTGAGGGGCCACAGCCTGTTATGTTATTATTATTTTAAATTTTACCTTCTCTAATTTTGGTGTGTGTCCAGGTTCTTCTTTTTTTTTTTAATTTTATTTATTTATTTGACAGAGAGAGAGAGAGATCACAAGTAGGCAGAGAGGCAGGCAGAGAGAGGAGGAAGCAGCCTCACTGCTGAGCAGAGAGCCCGATGCGGGGCTCGATCCCAGGACCCTGAGATCATGACCTGAGCCGAAGGCAGAGGCTTTAACCCACTGAGGCACCCAGGTGCCCCCTGTTATGTTATTATTAACATAAAGTATTTCCATGAAGTATTTTCTTGTATTTCTTCCCCATGGATGTTAGGGCGTATGTCTCATTTCAGAGAAGTAAATACAAGTATTTCTTGCTTTCCCAAATCTATTCGGGTATTGAGTTCAGATAGTGAGTTTGGATAACAAGTCCAGATAGTGAGGGGGATAACTTTTTTTTTTTAGTGACCAGTCTTTATTAAATTCTAAGTATCAAGTGTCATACACAGAAGCGTGGAAGTGCCAAAGACACCGACTGGATCCCCTTCTAGGTCCAGCAAGCAATCCTGTGATAGCCCTCTTGAGAAGAATTTCCTTAGAGAAGGGTTTTACATACTGTACCCTACGGTTAATATGTATTCTACCAAAAAACAAACTTTCCATGGGTCAATACTTTCTTTTTGGTAAATGACATGGATCACAGCCTACTTCTTCTTGGCGTTTGTACTGATTCTGTTTTCTCCAATTTACTGAGATATAACTGATACACAACATTGTGTAAGATACATATGCAGCGCAATGATGTGGTACACATGCATGTTGCAAACTGATGACCACAAAAAAGTTAGTCAACACATCCATCCTCACATAGTTATCATCTGTTTCTGCGGTGAGAAATTTTAAGATCTCTGGTCTTAGCAACTTGCAAGTATACAACAGAGTATCATTCCCTGTAGCCACCATGCTAGCCAGCCTCTCTTTGATAGCTCTGCAGGGCACACATAAGAGTTTTTGAAAAGTTCTGCAGGAGGCAGCCCAGGTTCACCTCATCTTTTTTCATCCCGGAAGCCTCTTTTCACTGATAGCTAGGGGCCCTATGCTGCCATGGGAAGTCACCATGAGAGCCATCCCAGCCACATTTTCCAAATGTTCTTTCACAGAAGCATAATGTTAGCTCTGAATTTGATTCTTTGGCTCCAGCTTTCCTTGCTTTCTAACTTCGGCAAATTCTTTTTCACCCTCTGAGCCTTTATTTCTTCATCTACAAAATGGGACAAGTTAAATCTACTTCACAGACTTATTCTAAAGACTAAATGAGATTGCATGAAAACTCTGTGGCAAAGAGTAAAGTACCCTACAAACATAAAGAACCCAGGCTTCTCAAAGGTCTGTTTGAGGTCCCTAACTCTGAAGGTTGTTCTGGATACTTCTCTACAGCAGACCCTCTTGGGCAGAGTTCCAGTCATGGAGCCATTTCTTCACCTTTCTGTGACTCAACACTCACCTGGGCTTACCACACTCATTTGGCTCTGGCTCTCAGGTGAATCCTGACAGCCATAACTGATTTGCCTGCCTCCCTTCTCTGTCCCCCTCCAGACCATCCTAGACACCGCTGCTACAGATACCATTCTAAAATAGATCTTTGATTTTTTTTCACTCCCATATTTAAAATAAAACTTGCATTAATTCCCTTTTTCTTACTACATCAAGTCCAACTGTTCTTAGGTGGACATTCAAGAGTTTTTCCTGACCTCCTCTGCCCTTCACCTCCAGCACCAAAGTTCTAGTCATACAGCCCACCCCTTGCTCTCTACTAAAACTCTAAGAAACCTAGGCTCAAATTCTGACAGAACCACTTTTTAGTTATGTGACCTTCGACATGTTACTTAACCTCTCTGTGCTTCAGTTCTTCTCCTTTGTAAAAGGGGAAAATAATAATACTTATTTTATGGGATTGCTCTTTAGGATTATGTGAGATAATGTATACTGAGCTCTAAGGATTGTGTCTGGCACTATTAAGTGATCAAGAAATGTCTGCTATTTACTACTAATATTTTTGTGACAATTAGAATCTTCTAATTTTCTTGGTCTTTTCTTGCTGCTTCTCCATATGGGAATGTGCTTCCATCTTCGTTCTACCATTTAAAATGTTACTCATTTGTTTTTAATGTAACTTTGGCAAATTATGTTAGATCTCTTGGCCTTCATTTCTTCATCTACAAATTGGAGAAAGTCATATGTGCTTCACCAGGATTGTTCCAGTTCTACAGGATACGTGAGCTTATACGAAAGCTCTATGGCAAAGTACAAAGCATATTGCAAACCTTCTCTGTAAGCTCTCTTTGACCACTGCCTACCTAATCCTCTTTCCTTTGACATTCCCTGAATGCTAGCATCTAACAGGAGTGTGGGCTTCATTTTTGGTATTTGTCATATCACAGTCTCATTATAATTTACCTTGGCATTTATGTACATGTAGAGATAGGAATCTTCTTAAGAGTAAAACCAATGTCTTCAGCAGGCAGAGTGCAAGTAAGTTGGCCGAAATGAAAGGAAACCCAAAATAATAACACAGCTTTCTTTAGTTGGTCACATGGGCTGGTATATTTAATTTGTACATTTCTTTACCCGAGGAAAGAAATCTCCAAAGGTGAAATGCCAGCCTTCACTTTAGAGGCTACTGGTGGAGACCAGTGCTGGTCAAAGGGTGGTTGGTTGGTTGGTTTCCAGACCAGCAGCATCCGTACGTACATACTGGTCACTTGTTGCGGTTCAAGCATCTTAGTCTCCACCCCAGATCTACTGAATCAGATTCGCTGGTGGTGGGTGGGTAGGTAGGAATTTGCATTTCTACAAGCTGCTGAAGTCTTACACATGCTAAGGTCTAGGAAGCCCTGGTGTAGATATTTGAAGGAGGAAATCTTCATTTTGTTCATTTGACATTTTACAAGAGGAATACCTATCCAGCCTGTTCAACCAAAGGCAATTTATTTCTAGCAAAGTGAACCATGTTTTCAAATAAGCAAATTTCTTAGAATCTGAAAGCGTTTTCTCTAGTTCCCCAAGGTGTGAGAAGCAGTAATTTTTTTTTTAAAGATTTTATTTATTTATTTGACAGAGAGAAATCACAAGTAGGCAGAGAGGCAGGCAGAGAGAGAGGAGGAAGCAGGCTCCCTGCTGAGCAGAAAGCCCGATGTGGGGCTCGAACCCAGGACCTGGGATCATGACCTGAGCCGAAGGCAGCGGCTTAACCCACTGAGCCACCCAGGCGCCCCGAGAAGCAGTAATTTTTATTGGTTTATTTTTTTTCTGCAGCAAACTTTAATTTAAAAAAGAAAAATAGTGTAAGAGGAAAAAACCAACCTGACAGCTGCTGGTACTCTGTATGCAAAGTTGTTTTTTTGTTTTTTTTGTTTTTTTTTGTGCCTGCAAACACAAGTCACAGTTGTACACGTGAGGCTGTTGACCATCTCCTCCTTAAAAGGCTTATCCCAAACCGTTAAAGGAGACAAAATATCTTGGGTTTTCTCCTTTTATACTTTGAAGGCTTTATCCTCCCATATTGCAAACAGTAATGGTTCACGGCTGGAACCTCTTATAAATGTTGTCTTCTGGGCGGCGGGAGTAAACACTTCAGAGCTGAGATAGTAATTACTGTCACATGAAAAGCAGGAGAGATATTGCGACTTCTTGGGCTGTCAGAAAGCCCTTCTTGCAAATGGCAGCACTTCACAGGGACTTTTATAAGGTACAGTTTATAATTTCCATGGGTGAGCTGTTATTTTAAAATGCCAACAGAAAGATTAAGAATGTGTCGACACAAAAGCAGCACCTACGAATGCCCTTTGGCCCTTTCAAACTTGAACCAGAAAGTTCCCTTGCCTTTTAAGGAAGATTATAATCTGCCAAGATAGAAAAGGAGGTTATGAAAGGATTATGTTCTATAATAAGTTTAGGACAATCCAGATTTTTCCTCAAGCAATTGCGGACTGTAGCATGATTTGTTTACATATCCATCTCTGACTGGGTAATTTGGGCATAGGTCACTTCTAACACAAGAGTAAGAGGAAAGATGGCTAGCTCTGGAAAGATCTTTGTCCAGAAGTTTGATCTGTTCCTGAATTCTGGGCCATTTTGGGGTCTCATCCTTCAGTGGATTTCTAACAGAATAAATCGTACAGGGCTTTTGTGAAACAGGTATGACCTAAGGACATTGGACTTCACTAAGCAGACAGAACTAAGTGGGATTAAATGAATTAATATCTGTAAAGCATGTTGCATAATGCCTGGTACACAGCACGTGCTGTATCAGTGTTTGATAAATAAATGAGAAGCTCTACTTTGAACTAAGGAAGGTTTCATTTGTGCTTCTAGGAAGATTTTGGGTTAGAAAATGGGTGGATCTTGGGGTGCCTGGGTGGCTCAGTGGATTAAGCTGCTGCCTTCGGCTCAGGTCATGATCTCAGTGTCCTAGGATCGAGCCCCGCATTGGGCTCCCTGCTCAGCAGGGAGCCTGCTTCCCCCTCCTTCTCTGCCTGACTCTCTGCCTACTTGTGATCTCTCTCTCTGTCAAATAAATAAATAAAATCTAAAAAAAATAATGGAACAGAACCAAATCACATTTATTAAAAAAAAAAAAAAAAGAAAATGGGTGGATCTTGAAAGAAAGGGTATACAGGATGTAGAATGCAGAACCCCACCATTCAGTTGGCTCCAATAACCTCTCACCACTGCCATGTAGGCTGAATTTCTACCGGGAATTGCTGCTAGTGGCAAAGCAGAACAGCAGAAAGCCCATTGCATTTGTGGTCTCTTTCTAGATAGTACTGCTACTTATTAGTTAAGGACCGTGGGCAAGTTGTTCCACCTCTCCCTGTTGCTCATTTTTCTCCGATGTAGAGGCTCACATGAGATAATATGTATCAAAAAGCTTTGTAAACTTGAGAGCACTACTCATGTGGATGGTTTTATCCTTAGATACTCAATTCCAGTACAACTGTGAGGGGCAGCCCACATATTTGATGAGTCACTGGAGAGGAACAGCTAAGAGTTGACATACTTCCCAGAGGGGTGGGGGTGGGGGATGCTGTAGCAGGAATGTCAGGAAACTCCCTTTGTGCGAAATGGCATGGGGGGGAGGGGACGTAATTTACCATTCAAATCTTGTCAGAAGGGTTATCTAGAATATTTCAGAAGTGTCTTCACTCACAATAAAATAATGGGAAACATCCACTTTAATTGCCACTGCTTCTTGGCTACCTTAGCATCTAGTCTACTTTCTTTTCTAAGAGAACCCTATATTTTTTCAGCCATGCATCCCAGAGGAAGCTGATCCCATCTTCAGGGATAGCCTGGTTGGTTTAAGATTATTCCCATTCCTCCTAAATGGCCATGTGACCTAATCTGGCCAGTGAGACTAGGACAATCTCCTGGGAGGCTTCTGGAAAATGTTTTCTCATTTCCAAGAGAGAGCCACAAAAAGAGACAGTCTCTCTTCTTCCTTGGAGTTGCTGTGCCCAGAGGAGATACCTGGAACAGTTGCCACCATTTGCTGCTTGCCTGACGCTGGGGCCAACAGTGAGGAACAGAGATGCTAAAGGGTGGACGTGGGTGGGAAGCTGGGGAGTGGAGTTGAAGACTTTGTGAGCTGAAACCACCCCCACTGACACAGAACTTCCCATATGTTATCACAGAAATCATCACAGCTATCTTTGAGGTAGTGGTTGTGACCCCGTTACATGGGTTGAGGAAACCAATAGGTGTAATTGCTTAGGGTCACCCACCATGTAGATGGAGGATTTAGAGCTCGGACTGAGCTCTGTTTGACTTCAAAGGCTGTGCTCCAGTTGTTGCTTGGTCTCTTCAACCTCGCCTCAGATAAAAAACGGTCAAAAGGCAGTGTTTCCATTGTGGCCATGAGGCTTGCAGAGCCTGGGAGTTGGACAGCCTGAGTTTTTTGTTTTGTTTTTGTTTTTTTTTTTTTTTTTATGTTGGCTTTGCTGCCCAACATTTGACCTTTCTGAACCTCCATTTCATCATGTGTAAGACAGTCGGACCAGATGTTTACTGAGGTTCTTTTTGGTTCTAAGATCTTTCGAAATGCTTGGTAAACCACAGGGAGGGATAAGAGAAAATAAATAACATATATTCGGTATCTTGAGAAAGGGTGCTGGGCAGGATTTCCCCTCTCATCCTGAGGTTCAGGGTTACAAAGCATCAGTGAAGTTACTGAAGAACAACAGAAGGTTCCATGTGGCACTGAGCAAGATAAGCCAAAGCCAGATAAGAGTTCTCGCTATGGTGAAAGGAACAGAGCTAAGAAGAGGCCAGAGGAGGGATATTTTCTGTAGTGTCCTCCTCAACAATCCAGCCAGCTGGATCGCTGAGTTTCTGACGAAGAGTTAGGTTCTGAAGGGCATTTGTGCTTTCACTTCCTTTGAATTCTTAAGGTGCTTAAAACAGAACAGGACATGGTGTGCCAGGCACTTTAAAATACTTTACTTTTGTCCCCTTCTTATTGCTAGAAAGTTGCTTCCATGGTGGTATCACCCAAGACAGCCATTGCGCTCAGATAATCTTCAGTTACGAATCAGCAGGGAGGGAATCCCTTGCAGGAGATGCTGGCAGGCCCTGGCCTGGGGCTAAGAAAGGAGGCTAGGGATGACTCTGACAGACAGTTGGCAAGCCCCATCCACCCCCTTCCCCATCTTAGTAGTTTCCTAGGGCTGCCATAAACAAGTGCCACAAACGGGGGTGGGGGCAGTGCTGAAACGACAGAAGTCTTATTGTCTCACAGTTGTGGAGGCTAAAGCTCAATGTTGAGGTGTTGGCAGGGCCGTGCTCCCTCTGCAACCTGTGGGGGAGAATCCTCCCTTGCCTCTTCCAGTTTCTGGTGGTTGTCAGCAGTCCTTAGCATTCCTTGGCTTGTAGAAGCCTCACTTCAATCTCTTCCGCCATAGTCATGTGGCCATCTTCTCCCTCAATGTGTCTTCTCTTCCTATAGGGGCACCAGTCATATTGGACTAAGGGCCTACTCCACTCCACTAGGCCCTCATCTTAACAAATTACAACTGCAAGGACCCTATTTCCACCTACGATCACGTTCTGAGGTACTGGTGGGGGGGTTAGGACTTCAACATATCCATTTGAGGGACACAATTCAAGCCTCAAGAATCCCTATCAAGGCAAGGCTTACAGCTACTTAATCGAGTTCTTGCTATACAAAGTGGTGTGTTGGTCTATTTGGGCCTGCCTTTCTTCTTCAAAGCCACTTTCCTGTTTCTTGAAAAATGATTCTGCTTGCAAGGAATCTGGAGGAGGAGGATGAGGGGGAAGAACTGGATGTTTCTGGAGCAGCCGCCAAAGGATGTGGTCCCCCAGCCCAGCACTTTTCAAGTGTTATGGTGCATACATATCCCTTGAGGATCTTATTACACACCAGGTGCTGGTGCAGTAGATCTGGGGTGGGGCCTGACAGTCTGCATTTCTAGCAAAGTCCCAGGTGCTGCTAGTGCTGCTGGTCCACGTAGAAGTGAAGTTCTAGGTTTGTTTACCCAAAACAACTAAAAATGGTCATTCTTGGGATGTTTCAAAACTTTGACTGCATATTAGCTGAAAAAAAGTCCTAGTAAACTAAGAGCATCCCAAGATGAAAAAGAGCAATTCAGTGACGTTTTTCATGTGACAGTGAAGTCAGAAACATCTGTGCACATTCATTTGGATGAATACAGTGTTTTCTAATTGCTGGGCTTTGGTGACCAGTGGAGACGAGCATGTCAGAAGGCATGATTCGTAGGGACAAACTAACTGTAAGGTTTAGGGAAACCAAGAAACTTCCTGTCTCAGTATGCCAGAAAGGCTGCATTTGGAGAAGCTGTGGGCCAGGTTTGACAGGGACTACCCATTTCCTGCTGGGAGAAGTCAAGTAGCCAGATTTCCTTGGGTCTCAATCCTGCTGCACACTCAGTCCCAGGGCCCACCCAGATGATCTCTAAAGGTCACATCTGTGGCTTTTTTCCCCACTCACACCTGTGACCCCTCTCACTTGCCAGCTCCCTCAGACCTTCAGTGACTCCTAGACACTCCGCTCCCTATTCATGGTAGTCAGGGCTGAGATGGGCATACAGAAGGACCAGGTGGATAACCCAGAATGTATCCCTCGGAGGGTCAAGCCTCTGGATGAACTCATGCAGAGCAAGTTCCAGAGAAGAGGAATCCTTTTGTGATGTCAGGGGCTGGCAATTTGGTTTTCCAAATTCAACAGTGACCTGATTATTTCCAGCTCAAAAACACCCATGCACTATTGGCTCTCTGACAATACTTAGTTGGAAGTTTCTAGGAAGATAGCTTTCTGAGTCTTTTGGGTCAGAATGTTAGTTTGCATGGTCAGCACTGTGGCTACAGGATTTGTAATAAAAACCAGCTCTGTCAGACTACAATCTTTTTTACATCTTCTTACAGTTGAGAGAATGGGAGAAAAAGAACAGCGTAGAGAGTTTTGGTTACCTAGTGCTGAGAAAGAAACTACCCCAGAACTTAGTGGTTTGAAGCAATGACTATTTTACTTGCTTACGATTTTGTGATACAAGAATTTGGAGAGGCACAGTGGGGAGGGCTTGTCCGCTCCACAGTGTCTGGGTGCTTAGCTGGGTGGTTTGAAATGACTGGGAATATTGGTGGGGACCGTCAGTTGGGCTCATATGTCTGGGCCCTCAGTTCTTTGACAGGTGGCTTGTCCACATGGCTAACTGGGTCCCTCGCATGGGAGTCTCAGAATAGTGAGACTTCTTCACTGCTAGCTGCCTTCCCCTTACATGGTGGGAGGTGCCAGCCTTCTCCAAGTCTTGGCCTAGAGGAAGCCCTCTGTCGTTTCTGCCATGTTCTACTCATCTAAGCAAGTCATAGGACATGCCTAGATTCAAGATGGGACAGAGACTCCATTTCTTGGATGGGAGCAACAGCAAATAATTTCTGGCTATCTTTAGTCTACCACAGAGAGAGAAGTGGAAAGACCATTTTTTTATTAATGTTCTATCCAGGTTCTGATCAGATTAAGTCAAGCCCAAGCAGCTAACAGAAGTCCCTGTGATTCCTGGCCTCCTCCCACTGGCCAATTTTTAACTTTGGGGTAGAGAGTCCACGAATGGTCTTTGAACCTTCAGTCACACACAACTGCTCAGTCTTTTCATTTCTCAGAACTTCCATTTTGCTTTTCTGCCTTCCAACACCTAGTTCTTTCTAGATGAAGTGTTTTAAAAAATCTTCTATGGTGTATTTTTCGTTTTATAAACATCACTGAAGCGGTACATAATTACATTTTCACCTGCAAAATTATGCCAATACTATAGCACACACAGTAAAACACAAAAACACTCCTTTACTTTGACTCTCCATCGACTCACTTCTGGACAAGTAGCAACTACAGTTCATTGTGCTTCTCTCTATACCCCTGTCCATACATATATATTCAAGTATATGTATGTTGACTAAGAGTGTTTTGTTCCTTAAATGAGATCTAATACTATGTGTTATTCTGTAAGTTGCTTTTTCCATCTAACAATATGTCATGGTGATTGTTCTATATTCATTTATTGACCCACTTATTTCTTTGAACCTGCTGTGTATTAGTTCATTGGAATGACATGGCATAATTAACACAATAACTCCCCTGGTAATGGACCTTTAGCTGTTTGTAATTGTTTTCCAATGACAGTAAGTGGAATTGAAATAACTATTCTTGCATATATACCTTTCTGCACATGTGCACATGTCTTTATAAGGTAGATGCCTGGAAGTGGAAGAGCTGGGTCAGAGTATGGGTGCTTACAATTTCAACAGATGTAGAGAGCCGACCCTCAAAATGTAGAGCGCACTCCTCCAATATTTTCCCTTAACCTTGATGACGCAGGCTGTTACTGTTTTTCATTTTTCCAGGCTGATGGAAGGATGAAAATGTTATCTTACCATTGCACTTCATTCCTAAAACTACTTATTCCTTTTATTTCTTCCTCTGAAACATTTTCTGTTAAAGTCATTTGCCAAGTAAAAAAATATGCTCTTTATGTTTTTGCTAAATATTTGGGGAAGCTCATCACATATCAATCTTTTGCTGTTTCCTAAAGCTAAATTCCCAGATGTGGAATTGCTAGGTTAAAGGATTTCTCCAGTCTTCCTGCAGATTGTACTCTTGGAAGGGACTCATCCTGCCACATTGATAAGTTGAGTTCGTTCTTCCTCACTACACAAGTTCCCTGTATAGAGGAAATAAAAAAGGAGAACTGTACACTAATACGCTCTACAGCTACTGGTGTCCAGCTGTGCCAAAGTACCTTACGTAGGATTAGCATACTTTTAAAAAAAGATGTTATTTGAGAAAGAGAGAGAGAGAATGAGGTGGGGAAGGTGGAGAAGCAGGCTCCCCACTGAGCAGGGAGCCCGATGTGGGGCTTGATTCCAGGACCGTGGGATCATGACCTGAACCAAAGGCAGATGTTTAACTGACTGAGCCACCTAAGCGCCCCTAATTAGCAAACTTCTTCCTTAATGTAGCTGAGCTGATAGGTGGCTCACTGGCCAGGACAAGAGCTAAGATCTTTCATTCAATGACTTTACATTTTCTCTTTTTCCTGAAGATTTAGGTGGAAAACAGACTCCAGCTTGTCACTGAGCCATTTGCTGAGTACCTCCTATGAAAAAGGCTCTTGTTATTGGCACTACTGCCTAGTATTATAATCTGGAATCTCTAAGGATGAGTTAAATTTCTGAATATGGCAGTATAGTCGAGGAGGGCATTTACAGTTCCAGATTGTGTGTGTGTGTGTGTGTGTGTGTGTGTGTGTGTGTGTGTGAGAGAGAGAGAGAGAGAGAGAGAGAGAGACAGACTTGAACTGTGAGCTTCATGAGGGCTGGGTTATAGAACTTCCTGAACTGCTAAGTTTAGCTGACTGGTCTCTGAACCCCAGTGTGGTTCTTATGTTCTCCACTTAGAGCAGGTACACAGGCAGTTAGAAATGTTGCTTTGTTAGACATAGCTGTAACCTAAAGAGAAAACATTAGCAAAAGTTGAAAAAGCAGATAATTTGTGTGTGGACATGCACAGGAAATACACTACTCTTTTTTTTTTTAAAGATTTTATTTATTTATTTGACACAGAGAGAGAGAGAGAGAGAGAGATCACAAGTAGGCAGAGAGGCAGGCAGAGAGAGGAGGAAGCAGGCTCACTGATGAGCAGAGAGCCCGATGTGGGGCTGGATCCCAGGACCCTGAGATCATGACCTAAGCCGAAGCTTAAGCAGAGGCTTAACCCACTGAGCCACCCAGGCGCCCCGAAATACACTACTCTTAAAGGAAATATGATTTATGAGATATCTAGGAGGTCGTACCCTCTTGTCATTTGAGAATTTAGAAATTGCCTTAGCATACGTGTTTGACACATTTTATTAAAAGCCATTCCTACAGGAACAGTTGTGCTTAGATGATTTGCGTGTCAGTTATCTGAAGCCTTTCAAAATCGAGGACACTAAATTTTGTACCATGAGTGACTCAGTCGTTATTACTGCAGATCATTTCTGTTGTTGGTTTGTTGGGTAGACTGGTGACTTGTTGAGGTGAAACCTTTGAAACAAATGTGGGTACCCTGCCCATATGTAGCATGGGTGAACTTGCTGTTGCTACTCATTAATCGGAGGGACACATATGAAGCAGGAACATGGGATTTGAAGCAGGAAGAATTGATTTGAGTCCTTTCTTCCTAATGGATTATCACTTTGGGGAAGTCACCTAAATCTTAGAGCTCCATTTTCTTACTTATAAAATTATTAATGCTGGCCACTGAATTTTGTGAACACCAAAAAAACCTTTGGATGGGAAGGTACTTTCTAAACATAAAAATGCTCTTCCAATGTGAATTTTTTTAAATTTTGCCATAATAATATAAAGAGGGGAACTGCATCCATCCATCCAACCATTAGCAGTTTTTGATTACCTTCCATGAGCCAGGCATTAAGCTAAGTGCCAGAATGATGAAATAAACAGGACTTGGTTCCTGGGTTGTGGTTTACAGATCAGAGGAGATGACGGTCAAGATAACATCCAGTCCAGTCCAGTCCAGTCACGGCTGTGCTGAAGCTAGCTCATTCAGACTGCTAAATTCTCAGGAATTCTGTGAGTGGGCTGTTAAATACAGTCATTGCTTAAAATTACATATATAGTTGACTCCCATTATTCACAGATTCCATATTCGTGAATTCGCTTTCTCGCTAAAATTTATTTGTAAGCCCCAAATCAATAGTGGGGACAGTTTTGTGGTCATTTGCAAACATGTGCACGTGCAGAGTTGGAAAAATTCAAGTTGCCCAATGTACACGCTCCCAACTGAGGTCAAACAAGACCTCCTTGTTCCAGCTCTCATACTGTAAATGAGTTTCTTTTTCGTGGTATATTTAGTGCCAGGTTTTTCACATTTTTGTGCTTTTTGTGGGTGATTTCACTGTTGAAAATGACTCCTAAGTGTAGTATTCAAATGCTGACTCCTGTTCCTTGCACAAAAAGGTTATGATGTGCTTTATGGAGAAAATACATGTGTTAAATAAGCTTTGTCCAGGCATGATTTGTAGTGCTGTTGGTCATGAGTTCAACACGAATGAATCAGCAGCATATAATAAATAAGTTGTCTTTAAACAGAAACATACATAAAACAAGGTCATGCATTGATTAGTTGGCAAAATATTTTGACCAAAGGCTTGCAGGTAACTAACCGTGTACTTCCTCTAGAAGCAACAATTCAGTATTTGCTAATTGAGTGTTTGCAACAACTTTACAGAACATTACTATCGTGAATAATGAGAATTGACTACATACACTTATAATAAAAATGAGTTCTATTACACAAAAGGCATTAAAGACTCAAAACTCCTTACTTTCTAATTATTTTGCTACATATTACTATCACCTATGTTCTTGAGATTATTTATGTGTATTATAATTGCAGAGTAGAAATACGATACAGTGGAGGGTCCATGGTCAGTGATGACAAGCTGGTAGTTGGACATTGACCACGGTGGGAGTATTTACACGACAGAGATCAGCAAATGCTACAAATCAAGGCTCCCCCACCTCAGCCCCCAACCAGTTGTTAAACATTCACCAGAACACAACTGCCTTCAACTTTCTTTAGGGACCTATCTTTGTGCTGCTGGAGCCAACTCTCAGGTACCAGGAGGGAAGCAAGCTGTTAGGAATTTTGTTTCTCCTACCTCCACCCCAGGGCCCTTAGCCTAGCCAATGACTGACTGGTGCTCTTATGGCTTGAAGTGGCATTTATATTCCAGTGCTCCCTGGGGCAGGGGGGGGGGGGGTGGGCAATCCACAGAAGTGAGATCTCCAGATCCCTGCAGTCATACCCTTGTTAGGCTTCCTCCCCTTCCCTGTTGTGCTTTCCTCTTGCCCTTACTGGTTTCTCCAGGGAGCTCTTCCTTGATACATCATCCCGCGTACATACACCCGAAAAACCTGAGAAGAAAGTCATGGGGTCAGTGATGAGTGTGTGGGTATCTCAGACTGGTCCCCAAGAGCTATTAGTAGGTCTTGATTTTCTGGTTCTAACTCCTCCTTAAGAAGGCAATGATTTCTAGTTTTATCCTTCCATTTTTATGTTCTCGGAAGCTGTAAACAGGTGTGAATGAAAAGTTCTCTGGGTTTTACAGTTGCAACTCAGGTGCTTAACGCATTCACATTCTGATAAAACCAACTGGATTACTGGAATGTCCTTTACTCAGCCTAGCTGGTTGGTGGGTTTGCCTCTGCTGAGCTCAGCTTGTGGCCCTGAACTCTGACATGCAATAATAAATCAAGCTTTCATCAAGTTCTTCTTAGCCTGTTGGGAAACAAACACCCTATAAGCAATGCTGCAACAACTTCCTTTGAAATTCTAATTCGTTTTACCATGATAAAAAAATGTGATAAGTAGTCAAGAAGTCCACTGTGCTGTTGTCTACAACTGGAATATGATTTTCTAAATAGTTTCTTTATTTTCGAATTATTCTTGCTCTGGAGTTAGCAAGTGCCAGTTCAGATGCATGGTCTAGTAATTGTGCAGTAATTAAATGCTTGCTTGGGAAAACAATTTTAGATCACTGAATTGCTTTACTGCATTCTGAAAAGCTGAAAGGGCCATTCAATCAGGTAGAGCCTGTGTGTTTGTCTTCTAAACCAGACTTGTCATAAATTATTCACATGGGCAAAGACTGAATTTGAAAAGGAAGAAACTCGGGGCATAGGGCTCTTATTGTTCCAACAGTCATTGGAGAGTTCAGTAGGCCGCATGAAAGGAAGCCTGTCTCGAAGATTCCTGGCAAGGTTTTGGGGATAAGGATGAAGTGCCTTCCTAGCAAATCTGCTTTTAAACTGAGACCGCTCACTGACTGGAGGGCTTTTGCTTCCTCTCTTGGACACTGCTCTGGCTCAAACAGCCCCAGAGAAGAAAGAGTTCCCATCAACTTGTGCTCACTTACATAATTTTAGAGGAAAGTATAATAACATGATAGCACAAAGTATGACATAGGTGAGAGAAATATTAGTATAAACACTGGGCATCACACGTATTATGGCATACAAGAGAAATTCTTCACTGAGACTTCTAAATACATCATTTTGCATTTGCCCTAGGAGTTTTTTATTGAGGAATAATTTGCCTACACTAGAATACACAAATCTTAAGTGTACCATCTGATAAATTTTTAAAAAGATTTATTTATTTATTTCAGAGAGAGAAAGAGAGCGCACATGCGCACATGTGCATGAGTCAGGGGGAGGGGTAGAGAGAGAGGGAGAATCTCAAGCAGACTCCCCACTGAGCGTGGAGCTGTACACAGGGCTCTGTCCCATGACCTAGAGATCATGACCTGAGCCAAAACCAAGAATCAGATGCTCAACCCAGGCTGCCCCGTGAATTTTTATCTATATACTTGTATAACTACCACCCAAATAAAGATACAGAATAATTCCATCACCCTGGAAAATCCCCTCATGATCCCACACAAGCAATACCCTCTCCCAGAGGTAACCACTATTCTGATTTCCTACACCACACATTAGTTTCACCTGTTCCTGAAATCCATCCAATTAGATGGATTCTTTTTTTCTGGTCTGGCTTCTTTTGCTACGCACAATACATCTGAGAAGGCTGTAGAACACATCAACCCTTCATTCTGTTGTATTGCTAGGGAATAGCCGATCACATGGGCGTACCACAGTTTGTTTACCCAATATCTTCTTGATGAGTTTCTCTGTACTTTTTGCCTACTATGAGAAAAGCTGATATAAACATTCTTATATAGGTATTTTTGAGGACAACGTACAACAAAAGGGCTGTTTTGGGCACTTATTCCTTTTGGATATGTACCTAAGGGTAGCACTGCTGGGTCTGTCTTCAGAGTTTACCAAAAAAAATCACACACACACACACACACACACACCCCAATCAGAAGAATGCAGAGAAAGTGACTATTTGCCTAATATCTGTTCTCAGCAAAGTGAGGACACAACCTTGTACTGTCTGATGGCATTATTTCAGCAATTAGGCTTGGAACACTTCAAATGATTGCTTAGCTATAGGGAATTGGAGAAAAAGAACTCAGATTCTTTCTTGGTGAGATGAATACAGGTCCTGTGTGTCTGAATAGATCAAAGTGTCCAGGAGCCCTTGCAAAGGATTGCTTAGTACCTTGGAAATTGGGTTAAGTTGGGACTCACTGCCTGGAAACAGGATAGTTTGGTTCACCTTGGAATCACCCATGGCTGTAGATAATCAAACTGTGTTGGGGGAAGGAATCCAAGCAGGTTGGATTATGAGACCTCAGTAGAGACAAAGGGCTATGGGGCTACCAGAATTGTTCTGGTTGCTCCCATGGAATCACATTTGAGAGTTATTCTTTGCTACCAATCCTCTGATAATGGAACTGGGTTGCAGACCAGCCTGACCACAGAAGAGAGGGCTGGTAGGCCTGCGAAGGGGTTATGGCGCCCCCCTGAGGGACACTGAAATGTTCCTCCTTACAGGACATAATTTCCCCGGCTGAGGTCAAGTTCAAGTTGTGCTGAATAATGTCTCAGACATCACTACCTCAGTAACCCTCTTTGTAGGTTTTGAAGTAAATGTAAAGTATACTGGGGATTTATTGGGAGCAATGCAATTCAGAGAAGGCTTAAGAGGAACATATATAATGTTTAAGCTCTCATGAAGGTGAGAACAAATCCTCTCTGGTTTTTCTTTCTTGTTTCTGGTAGAAGGGCATCACGTGATTGGATGAGTTCTAATTTTTGCTTTGTTAATGAAGGTGGTAAGGTAAGATGACAACTTCATCTTCAAAATTCTGTAGGCAAAATGCCTCTACAAGATGGCTGTGAGCCTTTTGTGTCTTGCTGGCTCAGGGTGTAAAATGAGCGATTCTGAACCCACGCCAGTACCACGCTTCCAGCGAGCATTTGGAAGTGTGTGGGAGCATTTTTGATTGTCACAATGACTGGGGGGGCGTGCTACTTCCATTTGCTGAAGTGGGGGAGAGAACGAAAATGTCTAGCACGAGGAAGAGTTGTCCCATCCAACATGCCACTAGGGTCCCTGCTGAGAAATACTTTTTCTTTCCCCCTCAGGCGATCTGGAGACATTTATGTGCATTTTATATTCAGAAGGTTTAACAACACAAACAAAATATGTCAAGTAAGTGAAAGTTAGCAGACTTAAGGAGCTTATGGAGACAGAGGGACTGGAGCTGTCTGGTTTTGGACATTCTGACTGTATGACCACTTTATCTAAAGCAGAAGAGGAGCAGTAGTGAGCAATGACCTTAAGCGGGATATGGAGGTGGAGAGATTGGTTTTCCAGCCTCCCCAACATTTTTTCTTTACTCTCCTCCAGACTTTCACTGATCCTGCCCTTCTTCTTCCATGCTTCTTGGGATAAGGGAAGCAGCTGATAAATTCATTAAGTTGTGAGAGTTTTCTCTTGCTCCTCCTAGCAGGATACCAGGAAGGGAAGAATCGCAAATGCTGGAATTTCAGATGTGGGGGAGGTAGGTAGGTGTTTTTGGCTGTGAGGTATTTCTAGAACTTCTTAAATTATTCCTGGGCAAGTAATAACTTATTTTCCTGTGAGGCTGGCTTTAGATGTGGAAACTGAAGTGTTAGAATTTGCTGTAACCATGGCAAAGAGAGTGAAGGGGGGACTGGATACCTTTGTGAGTTCACTGGCATATCACTGGGCTGAACAAGACTCTTTTGAAGTATCAAGTTTAGAACGCACCATGCACGTGGTCAACTTTAACACTCCATGCAATTTTGCTCTATGCAATTTTGACGTATTATTATTATACCGAACCTTCCTAGCATTTTTCATAGCACTTATTTCAGAACCTTATACAAACTATCCATTCAATAAACATGTCCCAAATGAAACAAATGATTAGACATGAGAGTTGCAGTGGGGATTATAGAATAGGATCTCAGGCTGCCATATGTATTGATGGGCTGGTGTGTCTCAAGTCAGACCGAGAAGGAAATCCTGCTGCAGTATTCTTTTTGTTTCCATTAAGCATTTCCTGAGAGGGAGTTATTTTCCTTTGTAAACAGGATTGATGAGCACTGTCCCCCAGGCTACCAAATGACATGTAATTATTCGATGGCTTTTCAATTTCTAAAGGAAGGGTTCAGAGGACCACCATGAACATCACTGTTACCCAGTGACTGACCCAACTGTTGATCATGGGAATCTAATTACAAGAGCCTCTGCGATCACCAGACCAAGACTTTAGGATCAGAATGTTAGGGATATCCTGATCATTTCCTTCCTGAGTTAGGAGAGAATCAGAAATGACAAGATCTTAAATACCTACCTACACGTACTGAGCAAGTCTCGTGCCAGCCACCGTGCTATGCACCCAGGACATGAGAGCGAGGAAGACACAGTCACTGCCTTCATAGTGTTCACAGTCTAGGGAGGGAGTCAGCCCAAGGGTCTGAACCTTGGTTTCAGATTACAGTCACCAGAAGAGCTTTAAAAAATGCCCACGTTGCACCAAGGTCTGTAAAATCAGGATGTCTGGGGGGGTAGAACCCAAACTTCAGATCTTTAAAAACTCCCAAGTTGATCCCAAAGTTTAGCTGAAGCTAAGAAACACTGGAGAAGGGGGAGAGAGGCCAATCTGTAAAGAAAATTTTAGATGAAAACATGACAAGTGTTCTGAAGAGATACAAACAGAGTGCAGCTGGAGGAACGCAGAGGAGAAGAAGCTACTTCTCACACACAAGAGCTGCTCTTCACGTCATCAGAGCTAGAAGAGCACCCACAAACGGAGAACTCTGGAGATAAGAATGAGGGTGATGGGTATTAAGGAGGGCACGTGTTGCATGGAGCATTGGGTGTTATACGCAGTGAATCATGGAACACTACATCAAAAACTAATAATGTACTGTATGGTGACTAATGTAACATAATAAAAGAAAAAAAAGTACGAGGGTGGCCTCTGAATTGCTTTCTGATGGAACAAATTCTTCTCTGCAGATTAATCCGTATTAATCTGTATTAATCTGACTCTGGGGGTTTGAAAATGAGAGTTGACCATTTGTGCAGTACACTCCCTACTCCTCCTTCTGGCCTCCTTGTCCTTTCTTTATATACATACAGAGTATGCTGAATGCTACACACAGGTTAGCGGTTGCTAATTTATTAAAATAAAAAAGGAAAATGAAAGCTTGTTGTTTCTCTCTGCTTGTGAGAAACAAAACAAAATAAACCCCTTATTATAGTATGCGCTGTGGTCTTGTGGCTAAGCCTACCTGAAAATAACAATATAAAGGAACCACTTAATGTATTCAGTTTCTAGCTCTAAATACATTAACCGTGATCCTTGTAACACCCTCTAAGGAAGTATGATTATCCTCAGGAAACAAACTGAGTGTTGCTGCAGGGGAGAGGGGGTTAGGAGGGATGGGGAGCTGGGTGATAGACACTGATAGACACTGTGGAGGGTATGTGCTATGGTGAGTGTTGTGAATTGTATAAGACTGATGATTCACAGACCTATACCCCTGAAAACAAATAATACATTATATGTTAATTAAAAAAAGAAAAAAGAAGAAAGTATGATTATCGCTGGTTAACAGATGAGGAAACCTGCTCAGAGAGCAGGACTAACTTGCCAAAGCAGTATGTCTTTTTGACGACAGAGGTGGGATGCAAATCCATGTCCATCTGAGTGGAAAGTGCCTCTTTCTGTGTTGCCTTCCAGCTTGTTATACCTGCCAAATGACTTCGCTGAGGTGAGAATGTTGATGTATTTATGGGATTCATCTCAATATCAAACTGACCCGGTGGAGCTGGCAATGAATTCAGTATTGTTACCACCACCGTCATCCCTGGGTATATGGATCTGGGGGATGAACTCTTTTTTTTTTTTTTAAAGATTTTATTTATTTATTTGACAGAGATCACAAGTAGATGGAGAGGCAGGCAGAGAGAGAGAAAGAGAGAAAGAGAGGGAAGCAGGCTCCCTGCTGAGCAGAGAGCCCGATGCAGGACTCGATCCCAGGACTCTGAGATCATGACCTGAGCCGAAGGCAGCAGCTTAACCCACTGAGCCACCCAGGCGCCCCTGGGGGATGAACTCTTGAATGAGCCTCAGTGGAAGGGGGAGATGGCTTGCAGGGAGAAGTCATTTGATAATTCAATGGGCCGTGAGATTATAAAAATAATGAGAACTATAAAGTATCTAACTGGATTTTTAATTAAAAAAACATAGGACAGGATTTAATTGTGCATTCCTAGAGGTTCGAGCTTCCAGAATGTGCAACAATGTGGCTACAGAGTAACTGTACTAACCTCCACAGAGAGACTCATTGCCATACCACTGCTATGGTGATCTGAGCTTCTGGGAGAAAAAAAAAAGAATAAAAAATCAACCTGAACTCTAAAAAAACAAACTGCCACCACTACCGCCACCAGTACTAACAACAAAAGAAGCCAAGTGCTATGATCTGGATGTTTATGCCCCCCCCCCCCACATTCCTACGTTGGAATCCGAACACCTAATGTCATGGTATTAGGAGATGAGACTGGGAAGGGCTTGGGTCATGTCGGTGGCATCCTAACGAATGGGATTTATGCCCTTATGAGAGAGACCCAGACAGCTCCCTCACCCTTTCATCCATGCGATGATACAGTGAGAGGATCCCCCTGTATGACCCAGGAAACGGGTGCTTACCAGACACAGAATCTACTGGTGCCTTGACCTTAGACTTCCCAGTCTCCAGAGCTGTGAGAAATAAGTGTGTGCTGTTTTTAAGCCTCCCAAGCTATGGTATTCTGTTCTAGAAGTCTGAACTAACACACCTAGGTGTTACCCCATTTCCCCTTTTCTCTTGAAGAAAACTAGTGACTGGTTTTTAAGGCTTTGTTTTATATCCTTATAGCGAAGTATTATTTACATAGTAACCTCTGTGTTATTCTTCCACAGGAACGCCCATTTCCCTCTCTGTATCTCCCACCATTCAGGCAGCAGTGAAACCTTCCTATACAGATTGCCACAAGGGAGGATGGGTATAGCAGGAAAAGAGAGAGAAAGACATGCATGTTACAGATTTTGAGTTTCTAAACAGACTCAGAGAAAAGGCTTTGAGGTTCACCAGCATAGCTTTTAACACTAGTAGAGCCAAAAGTTAGGATGTAAACTAGTAGTTCTCAAACTCCTCCTTGTATCACCACCACCTTGGGGTGTTTTAAAACCTACCAGTGCCTGGACTTTCCCTGCGAAGACTCGGTTTTAGTTAATTTTTGGTGGTATTCATTTATTTTACATACACACACACATATGTCTACACACAAACTTCTAATAACACTAACAGGTGGAGAACAAAAGCATTAAAATAGTCGTTCCCAAACTTTTCTGCCTGTGAAAATTACCTAGGGAGCTTTTAAAATCCCCAATGCCGAGGGCGCACTCATACCAATGAAATTACAGTGTGTGGAGGTGGGAATTTGGTGCCTTCCATAGCAGATTTGGGAAGAATTCCTGTTGAGAGTTCTAGGGCATTTTACCTGGAGGTTTACACAGACTGGCAAGTGAGAAGGGAGGTGAAGAGGAGACAGAGGAGCTGAGCTTTCCTATATGGCTGAAGGTGTTATAGAAGTGGCTGGACATAGGCTGGAAGAGCTCAAGGGGCCTTGAGGTTAGGATGATAAAGTCATGGAGAGCTTTGAATGACTGATTGTTGTTGTGGACAGAGAAACGGGCTACAGATGCAAATGTGGAGGGTGCCAACAACGACAAATCCAGGGACAATTGACAATCACTTACCTCCTCTTAAAGCCACAAGGCTGCTAACCTCTAGGACCCATAATCGAGAACTAACAGAAAGACCTGAGGTAACTGAAAAACTGGCAGCTGTTAATCACCACGGTAATTAAAGGTTATTACAGGGAATACAGCCAGGATCCCTCTCTTCCTTTTTTATTTCTTGGCACAAGACAAAAAGGAAAACCAAAACCCGATTTTAGATTCGTCTTGTTAGAGCTATTGAAATGATGCAGTAGGGTATTTTTCTTCTTTCTCGCTTCTGGAAGACATAACTGGCAGTATTTTGCAAATTTCCTCTGACAAAGAACAGCACGCCCCAAGTTCACCGCAGTAACCTTACTGAAGGTTGATGTAAGTAGGACAAGATGGAACACCTTAGAAAAGCCCACAAGCAAACATACCACTTAGAGCAGGGATGTAACGTGAGCCTCTGTCCCCTCCCCAGGATGTGCATTGCCGAACCTCTCCGCAGCCCTTGGCGGATGCCCTGGGGATGGCACTCACTGAGCGCCTGGTGGCATTGAAGCTAATGGTGGCCTTGGGCACTGTGATCCTCACATACTGTCAACAGTAGGAGGAATTGTATTAGGAGAGGCTAATTCTCATCCTGGCTCCCTATCAGCAATGTGAACATGAGCAAATCCAGTTTTCTAAATAAAGTTTTATAGGAACACAGGCATGCCCCATTTGTTTACTTATTATTGATAGCTGCTTTTACACGCCACCAGCAGAGCTGAGTGGTTTTAAGAGATTGTCTGGCCTGTAAAGTTGAAGATATTTTATCATTTGGCCCTTTACATAAAAAGTGTACTGGCCCCTGATCTCAGTTAATGGGATGACAGTCCACTCAATTATTCAGGCCCCAAACCAGAGCCATCCCTGACTCTTCTCTCTCTCTCTCTCTCTCTCTCTCTCTCTCTCTCACACACACACACACACACACCATCTTCACCGCTCTCTCCTAGAGAAAGATTCTGGTGTCTTTTCATCATCACCACTCGTCCAAGTCACCGTCAGCTCTCATTTCCTCCTTCATCCCTTGCCTGGATCAGTAGGTCAGCTTTTAGTTTTGCCTTGTTTCCAGTCTGTTCTCAACATAGCAGGTAGAGTGAGCCTTTAAAAATGCCAGACTGTGTCACTGTCTTGTCTAAAGCCTAAGATGGCTGCCCACTGAATTCAGAATGAGATGGAGAGAATTCGTAGCGTGGTCTCCAAGGCCCTACATTATTTGCCCGGTCCCCAGCCTGCCCCCATTATGTGACTCATCTCCTTCCACTCTTCCCTTCTCTCTGCTCAGCCATCCAGTCTCCCTGCTGCCTACCTCTGCTAGTGCCAGTGAGTTCCTGCCTCAGAGCCTTTGCACTTGCGGCTCCCTCTAACTGGATTATATTTTCCCGGGGTATCCATGAGCTAACTCCCTCCCCACCTCCTGGGCTAGCTGAAGGCATCCTACAGATGTCTTCCTTCACTGCTGTCTCTAAAACAGCGCCCCTATCCCTCCCTATCCCCTTCCTCTGTTTTTCTTCAGAGCAGTTACATGGTTATTGTCTAATTCCTCATTAGAATGCAACTCTCGATACTGCAGTGCAAGCACAGTGTTCAATAAATATTTGAGTGAAGGGACTCAGTTTCCTCATGTGTAAAATGAATGAGAGGGCCATCTGGCCGGAGCATCTGTTACTGAACTGGTTGCCAGGATTGTTTCCACTGATTTGACTGGCTAAGTGGGAGTCCCTTTCCTCCTTATGTCAGTCCCTCCCAAAGCCTGTGGGTGGAATGGCGTCTTCCTTTTCTTTGGTCAGGAGTATCTGAGTCCTGATGCATGCTTGCTGGAACCTCAAGCCAGCTCTCTTTCATGAGGGACCACCACAGGAATACCCTTTCTGCCCACCTCTTGTAAGTATGGCACAAATAAAATACAGTCATAGACCTGACACTCAGTAGCTCTGTGTAAGTGGAAAGAAATACAGAGAAAACAACACAGGTAAGGACTCTCTTATCCCACCGGCTTCTGCCCTCACCACGACTGCTTTCACGGGCTACTTGAGATACAACGCAGGGATTGAAAACAAAATAGAGAAGTGGCAGGAACTTGAGGTTAATAAGATAGTTGTTAAAATGGTAAAAAGAAATGAATTAAAGAAAGGAAAACCCAAGTACTTCCTCCTTCGCGTTCTGACTAATCTACCTCCCTCATTGGACTTTAGCATGGCTGCCCCTCAAAGAAACCACTTGAATCATTTGAGGATTTCAGAGAATAAGTCAACTGGTTATTTTAAATAGCAATAATTCCAATGCCTAAACACCTCATAAGAGATTGAGATTCCTGAAATACTCAATTCACATTTAGGTTGCTAAGCACTCAGAGTTAACTCCTGACCTGTTCCTATGCCATCTTTTTCCCCTGATGGACCATGAGGGGGATGTACAATGAAGGTTTTGGCTCTGGGTTTTGCAGGAGATCCAAAGAGACAATTGAGTAAAACTCCTTGACATACTTTCAAGCAAGCTTTCTGGCCTGCAGCTAGTACAGGTGGCTAATGACCATTTACCTCAGCCATTCTTCACTTGGGCAACAGTACTGTGTGTTTTGGATCATATTTTTTGACCTTCTATCTGTCCTCATAAGGATTAAAGACTGAGAATGTTGAATATCTAATGGGATAGAGCTGACTCCAAGCTATTTTACGTTCTCCTGGGATGTGAGCTGCGTCCAGAGACAATGACAAGATACCAGTGAGTGAGTTGTGGACTTCCAATTGGTCGCGGCTTCTGCTGCCTTCTGGCTGGGAAATGATATAAGTCCACGTGAGCAGTGACAGTGGGACATGCACCAGTGAAAATCCTGGTCAAAATATGATGCTACTTTCATACTGAGCTTTGTAGCATGGAGACTAAGTGCCTGGCTATGGAATCAGACAGAGGCATTTGTCCCGCTCTGCTACTTACTAACTTGATCAATTTATACAAGGTACGTGTTGTTCCTGTGCTTCAGTTTTTGATCTGTAGAATGGGGGGATGAAGTTATCTAATTTAGAGGATTGTTTTAGGACTGGATTAAGCAATTGCTTGCAAAGTCCTCGGTCCAGCGACTCACACGTAATACTCGAGAAATGTGAACTAATCCTCATCATCATGTTATTCCTTTTGAATTTAGGATGGGAGGGCTGCCCAGTAGAGTACTTTCTCAGGACTGTTGTAACAAAGCTCCACAGACTTGGTATTCTAAAACAATAAAAATTTATTCTTGCATATTTCTGGAGGTTAAAATTCTGAAATCAAGGTATTGGTGAGGCTCTGAAGGCTCTAGAGGAGAATCCCTCCTTATCTCTTCCTAGCTTTTGGCTTGTAGACACCTCACTCCTATCTCTGCCTTCATCTTCACAAGGCCTTCTCTCTGGGTGCAGGTCTGTGTCCACAGTTCTCTGGCCTTACAGGGACACCAGTCCTAATGGGTTTGGGGTTCACCCTATTCCAGCATGACTTTGATTTTTAACCTGATGGCATCTGCAAAGACCCTATTTCTAAATATGGTTGGATTTTGAGGTTCTGGGTGGACATGAACTTTGGAGGGACACTATCTACACCAGTATACCTGGTATGGGCAGGTACAAAGTCCTGCAAAAGATGAAGAGTTCACTCTGAACAAAGCAGAATCTGGTCAAGAAGGGATGTAGCTGGGATGGGTCCCAGGGGGCACTATCTCTCTTCCTCCCCTCCAGGAGAACTGTGCATGTTTAGGGGGGCTGTTCAACTCTGGAGTTGAAAATTGGGAACTGCCAGGAGTAGTTAGGAGAGTGATGATGGCAGATGGACTAAGTAGAGGCTGCATCCTGTGGGCTCAGGGGTTAAGTCTCAATCCATTTTGGGCCACAATCATGCACATCCCAGGGCACACAGGGAGCTGGAGGCAGAAGCAATTGACAACTTTGTTATAACATTCTTCAGTGTTCCCTTACATAGCAAGATCCAGCCCTACAACCATGCTTCTCAAACTGCGTGTACAGAGGAATCCCAAGGGGATCTCGTGGACATGCACACTGTGATTCAGTAGGTCTGGGGTGTTGACAGATTCTGTATTTCCAACACGTTCCCAGATGATGCTGACAAGAGTTGCTGGTCCATGGAGCACATTTAGTTCTAAGCTTGGCTTCTGCTGCACACCACTCAAAAGAAGCTACCAACTACGCACCTTTAAAAAATGCCTTTGGCAAAATAACATTATCACACTTGAAGTTACCATTATGCTTATTTAAGATAAGATCTAATATCCAGTTGGTATTCAGATTTCCCCAATTGTTTCCAAAATGCCCCTAATAAACCAGAATGTGCTCTAGGACCATCGACTGCAGGTGGTTATTTCCCTCAAGTCCCTTTTCTTCCAAAAGAGTTTCTTTTTCCTGACCCTGACTTACAGATAGGCAAATCATCCATAAAAAATTATTTCACTTTCTAGATTTGTGTGGTTGATTCCTTGTGGTGTCCCTTTGCTATATTTAGTTCGATTGCCTGTAAACTGGAAGTTGGCTCTAAAAGCTTGATGGATACTCATTAAATATTTGCCACTAGAATTGGTCACAGATGTTGGATACATTATAATGCGTTACAACGGGTGACATGTGATATCTGTTTGTTCTACCATTAGTGATGCAGAGATTGAGCCCTGGATTAGGGTGGTAACAGCTTGACCTCTCTGCCATACACTTGAGTTTGAGTCTTTGAGACCACAGTTCTAAGACTGGCTTTTCTTTGGACCCACTGTGAATGCCTCATTCTTCATCTACAATTCCCCTAGCAGTTGTATCCTTCTTTTTCCCCTTCCCTCTTCCCTTTCCTTTCTTTTCTTTTCTTTCTTCACTGACTGATAATTCTGGTCTGCATCAATAATTTCTCTGGGGGTTGCAAAATGATGACTGTATAATTCTACCATTCTTTTTATAGTTACTAACTGGCATTGTTCTGGAATGAAGAGCTATTTGGTTACCTTTCCAGGATAAATATTTAACTCTTTTCCTTTAATCACCAACTTGCAAAGGAAGGAGTCACTTTAAGAGCTGCCCTGAACAGTGCCAAGTGAGTTTTCCCTGGCTTTCTTTTTTTTTTTAATTTATGGATTTTCAGAGATGTAATACATTTCAAAAAACTACATTGTTCTTTTTGATGTTCGTTTGTCACAATTTTGACCAGTAGGAGGGGCACTTTTAATCTGGCTCCTGTATCCTTTTGACACGACCCAATTAATCTTGAAAAGCTCCCTTATTTTCTTGCCCACAAGGTGTCTCTGGCTGTAATTGTACCTTCTCTGCCCCAGGCCTGGAATCTGCTGTTTTCCAAGGAGCCCTGGTTCCATGGAATGCGAAGTATCAGAGGAAAAAAAATTCAAGGTTATATATTATGATTGGGGTGACATTGTTTCTAGGGCATTTTAAATCAGAGCTAGAAAAAAATTTATAAATATATATTTGCATAAATACACATATATACTTTTTCAAATAAATGACTTCATATTGATATTGTCAATTAATTTTAACATCACTATTTTTACTTAATTTCTTTTGATTTTATAATTCTCTTTTATTCTCAAAATCTTGATTCTTAATATCATTACTTGTTTTATCTTACAATATTTAAAAAATGGTTTCTGAATAAGGATACCTCTATTATGTATAACAATATTACGGATTTAAAATTTCTTTATCACTTAAGATAAAAATTTCTGCTTTAAACTGAGTTCAAGACTAAAAGCCACATCTTGGTTAGCTATTATAAACTCTGTAAATGTTACTTGAAAGAACAGCTTATTGAGTAAAAGAAAAAAAAGTTTCAATTCTTGTAATATTCCATACAATAGAACAAAATGTGGGAGGACACAGGTGAGTTATTAAGTGGACTTCTTATTTTTTTAATTAACATATAATGTATTATTTGCCCCAGGGGTACATGTCTGTGAATCATCAGGCTTACACATTTCACAGCACTCACCATAGCACATTCCCTCCCCAATGTCCATAACCCAGCCACCCTATCCCTACCCCCCAGCCCCCAGCAACCCTCAGTTTGCTTCATGAGATTAAGAGTCTTTTATGGTTTGTCTCCCTCCCAATCTCATCTTTTTTCATTTTTTCTTTCCCTACCCACCATGACCCCCAGCCCGGCATCTCAAATTCCTCATATCAAAGAGATCATATGATAATTGTCTTTCTCTGATTGAGTTATTTTGCTCAGCATAATACACTCTGGTTCCATTCACGTCATTGCAAATAGCAAGATTTCGTTTCTTTTGATGGCTGCATAGTATTCCATTGTGTATATGTATGTATATATGTGTATACACACACACACACACACACACACACACACACACACACACACCACATCTTCTTTATCCATTCATCTGTTGATGGACATCTAGGCTTCTTCCGTAGTTTGGCTATTGTAGACATTGCTGCTATAAACATTCAGGTGCACGTGCCCCTTTGGATCACTACGTTTGTATCTTTAGGGTAAATACCCAGCAGTGCAATTGCTGGGTCATAGGGTAGTTCTATTTTCAACATTTTGAGGAACGTCCATGCTGTTTTCCAGAGTGGTTGCACCAGCTTGCATTCCCACCAACAGTGTAGGAGGGTTCCCCTTTCTCCGCATCCTCGCCAGCATCTGTCATTTCCTGACTTGTTAATTTTAGCCATTCTGACTGGTGTGAGGTGATATCTCATTGTGGTTTTGATTTGTATTTCCCTGATGCCGAGTGATGTGGAGCACTTTTTCATGTGTCTGTTGGCCATCTGGATGTCTTCTTTGCCAAAATGCCTGTTCATGTCTTCTGCCCATTTCTTGATTGGATTATTTGTTCTTTGGGTGTTGAGTTTGAGAAGTTCTTTATAGATTTTGGATACTAGCCCTTTATCTGATGTGTCATTTGCAATTATCTTCTCCCATTCTGTCAGTTGTCTTTTGGTTTTGCTATTTCCTTCGCTGTGCAAAAGCTTTTGATCTTGATGAAGTCCCAATAGTTCATTTTTGCCCTTGCTTCCCTTGCCTTTGGCAATGTTTCTAGGAAGAAGTTGCTGTGGCTGAGATAGAAGAGGTCGCTGCCTGTGTTGTCCTCAAGGATTCTGATGAATTCCTGTCTCACATTGAGGTCTTCCATCCATTTTGAGTCTATTTTTGTGTGTGGTGTAAGGAAATGGTCCAGTTTCATTCTTCTGCATGCGGCTGTCCAATTTTTCTGACACCACTTGTTGAAGAGACTGTCTTTTTTCCATTGGACATTCTTTCCTGCTTTGTTGAAGATTAGTTGGCCATAGAGTTGAGGGTCCCTTTCTGGGCTCTCTATTCTGTTCCATGGATCTATATGTCTGTTTTTGTGCCAATACCATACTGTCTTGATGATTATGGCTTTGTAATAGAGTTTTTAAAGTCAAGTTCATTTGGTAAGTAATCAGTAGCTATTTGAAATCCATGATCCTGTTTGCATAAAATTTGCATTTCCCATTTCAAATACATGGATGGAATTTAAGGAAGATGGTTTATATAGAGTCCTGAATTTGGGCCAAATCCTCATTATTAGGATTTTTTTCTTCCTCTTTTCTGTTACCATTAAAAGTCAGGAGGAAAAGAGCAGGGAATCATGGGAGGTTGTGAAAGACTAGGGTGGGGTTTTCCTCATCAAAGTATTAATGTTGTGAATGATGCCCAGCCTGCATATGCTTCAGTTATCCTTCTGTGACCTCAGAAATGATTTCATTCTTGGGGTGCCTGGGTGGCTCAGTCGTTACGCGTGTGCCTTCAGCTCAGGTCGTGATCCCAGGATCCTGGGATGGAGCCCTGCATCTGGCTCCCTGCTCAGCAGACAGCCTGCTTCTCCTTCTCCCACTCCCCCTGCTTATGTTCCCTCTCTCACTGTGTCTCTGTCAAATAAATAAATGCAATCTTAAAAAAAAAAAAAAGAAATGAGTTCATTCTCATCTTCACCCTCCTCTCAAATGGATTTCAAGCATTTCATCAGTAGCCTTACACTGAAATATTGGCTTGCATGTGATAGACGAGAAGCAGAGAGAAATGGCCTTATGAGAAAAAAAAAAATCTCCAGGAGCTCTTCTGATACTGCTGGGCTGTTGGGGATTTTTCTTCCTATCCTAGAAGGGGTCAGTAATCTAGAAATTGTTTTTTTTTTTAAGATTTTATTTATTTGACAGACAGAGATCATGAGTAGGTAGAGAGGCAGGCAGAGAGAGAGAGCAGGGAACCAGGCTCCTGGCTGAGCAGAGAGCCCGATGCGGGGCTCGATCCCAGGACCCTGAGATCATGACCTCAGCTGAAAGCAGAGGCTTAACCCACTGAGCCACTCAGGTGCCCCTAGAAATTGTTTTTTATTTTACTCTGTTCTGAGTCAGGGAAGACTTTCATAGTCATATCACACATGCTTCATTTGGCGATGAAGTTTGAGAAAGAAATGACAATTGAAACGTGTAATTTAACTCTGTTCCTGACAATAACCAATGGGTGCAATTTATTCATCACACATCAGTACTCCTCACTCCTAACAATAGGAAGGTTACCGAAGACACTCATTTGGGAATTAAAGGAGTCTATACAGGCTGACAGGACAAGTGGCTTGAGGCATTTTTTTGGTCAATTTATTATTGACCCGATGGTTCTTTTGAAAACCCTCCACACAGCAAGAGAAAATAGGGAGACACGAAAAAGAAATTGTTCATGGAGTCAATACAGAGGCTCTTTCACATTGGGATGCTTTTTGTGGATTTGCGGGCTTGAAACATCCATCGCTCTGCAAAGTTCAACTCTCTTCGCCTCCTTTATGAGCATAACCTTGGTCAGGAGCCATGTGGCTAATTGGAGAAGAAGAATTCATGTTACATATCCTGGCATAAATGTCAGAGCCTGACAAGGATAAAAATACCCATTGCTTTTTTTTTTTTAAAACAATTTCTTTATTAGTTGTCAAAGGCAGGAACTCTGTCTTCATACTTTCTTAGTCCATAGTTTGCTGGCAGGTGATGCAGTCCACTTTCCCAGGTCCAAAGGCTCAAAAGTGACAGGCATCTGTCAAAATGTAAGGGTAGAAAAAGACTGAGTGCTACCTTGACTTCCTTCTTTCCTTGAGACAATTGTTCACTCAAGGTGGAATTCCTGATCTCCTGATCCACTCACGGTGGATTACCGATTTCTTCAGGAAACCCATCGTGCAGTGAGATTTGGACATGACCTACTGCTGAGACTCCATCCAGCACCTCGCTACGTATTGTGACCATATTTCCTCAATGAAAAATCAGCACCGGATCTGGCAAGATGATAAAAAAAAAATTTGAAATTGGGACTACTCTAGAAATTGTCCACATATGGCTGCCATACCTTGATGTCTTCAGAAAAATCCACACTTGATTTGTGTTTGATGTCATCTGGATATCGTATGATATCATATTCTTTGAATCATCCAAAAGGAAGTTGGGCTTTTTATGATTTGAGGGCTAACCACCATCATACAGAATTTGCTGTAAGTAGAATATGAACATCAGTAGTGTCCTTATTTAGTTTTGGTGGTTTTTTTATTTTTTAAAATATATTTGTCTTGTGTTTTCAGTTAAATCTTAAACTCCTTGAAGGCGGGTCATTTTGGACCTGCCATGAAATCTAGAATGGTAGATTAACTGTTTACTGATATAATATGTATATTTTTCAGTCCCTACCCTCCATTCCCAAATCCTCAGTGAGTGAAATTTCCAGCCAGATCTGTGTTTTAGGCAGTCACTGCCTCCTGATGAAACTTTGCTAGGACATACGAAAGCAGCGTACTGAGCTCATCAGAGTAAGGTGGCTATTAAGTACAGGCTGAATTGTTACTCCTTTTACAGAAAAGAATCTCTGTGCAGAAAATTAGGCCTTTGGGGCAGGTGGTCTTTGAATAAATGTCCTTGTCATCCCCAGTGAATGTATTGCTTTCATAATAATGCGGAAATGGAAAAAATGGGTGAATGCTCTTAGTCATCCATTTAATGCTCTAGGCATTTTAGAAATGGCAACAAATTGCGTCCTGCTAGTGCACAATTTTTCTATTAGGTGTTTGAAAATGTCAGACACGAGCTGGAAGGCAAGGTGTGGTACACCTGCCTCCTTTTATGTGTGACACCGCTCACTGCTTGCTTTCTTCACAAGAAGCTGAACAATGAACCAAGACAGCAGCATAATATACCTTTGTGCTGAAGCTTTGAGCCTGGATGGGGCAGGAGATGAGAGACAGGAGTCGAATGTCTGAAAAACCCAAGTGTCTGTGATGTAAGAAAGAAGGTTCTGCATGTATAGGGAGAATTCACTTGAGCACAAATGCCAACTTAACGTTTCTATTAAACCTTCACTGAAAGAGATGTGACTTGGGCTTACTTGGCTTTCTGTTCCTTGTGTCATAGAGTATGCAGGGAATTTGCTGGGGGTGGGGTGAGTACAGGTGGGGATTGATGATTAAGATGGATCCGTTCAAATTCTGCTCTATAGAGAAAAAGTGAAAATTAATAGACTTTTCTGGCTATTACACTGAAAAGGAAAAAAAATCATGCTTTTTAAACATTGAGGAGGCATGCAAATACTCCTCATCTTAACCTGTCATTAGCCTTTGAAGCAAGAAGTCCTGTCCCTTCAGAGAGATGGCACATTTGCTCTGCTTTGCCTCGAGCTGGGTGATGTTTCCATGGAGAACACTGATTGATCTTTGTGTGATCTTGAGAAAGCAGCGTGGGTTTTATTTGCCCCATAAAAAGTACCAAATGTGGAGAATGTACTTAGCATATGCGGATAAGCATGCCTGTCTTGCAGGGCCTTGGTTTTCCAGTCAGAGCAACCGTATCTGGTTCATGGCTTCCTGTGGTGATCGGCAGCCTCATTTGTGAAGTGAAGAAGCCCAACCAGACCCCAGCCACAACACACATGTGTTAGAAAAAAAAACCTCTGATGAGTAAAAGTTATTTCAGGCAAAGGTGGTATGTAAATTAAGTAATGGAAAATTTCAAGTATTATTAGAACATTTGGAACAGGGTGTTTCAATCCTGGCACTTGTGACATTTGGGACTGGGTACTTCTTTGTTGTGGGGGGCTGTTCTGGGCGATGCAGGGTGTTAAGCAGCAACCCAGGCCTCCACACATGCCCCCCCCCCAGTTGTGACAATCCTGAGTTGTGACAACCAAAACTATCTCCAGTGTCCCACGGAGGGTATAACTGTCCCTGGTTGAGAACTACCGATTTAGATTTGATATGGAATAAATGTGTGCTCCCAAAGGCAATGAGTCACCTGATAGACGTGGAGTTTGGAAGGCTTGTTAACCGATGATCACTTGTCTTTGCCAAGACCAGCTTCTTGCCAAAGTGTCAGTAAATAGACGATTTTCTTTCAAGGGCTGAGAATTGACAAAACGCCATATGGTTCGCAAGGGCTGGACATCATTTGGGTAAGAAGGTGATCAAACCCTTTAAGAGAGTACAAACTCCCCTCTGCTCCAGGCTCCAGGCATAAAGCTGAGTTCAGGGTGGAAGTACTTAGGGGAATAAAGTCTCTTTTCCATTTGTTCATCTCCCCCACCTCCCATTTTCAGTCACCCCTGTCTTCTTTTCAGCCTCTGTCTCTTGAAGAACAAATATTGGGAGCTGTGCAATCAGATTTAAGAGGTCTTACTTTCCCTGATCCACTTTTGGAATTGGTACTGTTAGGGGTCTGATTCCTAGGGACGTTCCATGGTTTCCTAGACTCCATATTCTTTGTCCTTTACCCTTCCTTCTTTGCCCGCTCCTTTCCTTCAGCACTCATTACATCCTGTGGAAATTCACCACAGGGTGCCCTAAATGCCTTCTTAATCTCCTTCCTTCTCACTCTATATACATCAGATCTAGGGGGGAGGAGTGGATTACCTTCCACATTGTAGCTAAATATAACCTCAGTTTTTCATTTTGAGACTGGCATGCATGGTCTTTTTTTTTTAATTGACTGTAAATTTATTTGATACACAGTTCTGAGTTTTAACATGGGTATAGGTTTGTGTAACCACCACCTCAGTCAGGATATAGAACAGTTCCATCACTTAAAAACAACCCCCCCAACCAACACAACAACAAAAACCACCTGTGAACTGTTCCTTTGCAAAAACTCTGCCCTCACTCCTGAACCCTGGCAATCACAGATCTGTTATCCATCACTATACTTTTGCCTTTTCCAGAAGGTCACGTAAATAGAATTATACATGATGTGACCTTTGAGAGCGACTACTTTCACTCAGGATAACAACCCTGAGATTCAGCCATGCTGTTGTTTGCATTGTTAGTCATTTCTTTTTCTTGCTGGGTAGTATTCCATGGGGTAGATGAATTATAACCTGTTTATCCATTCACCTGTTGGAGAAAATTTGGGTTGTTTGAGCTCTTGGCAGTTATGAGTAGACCTGCTATAAACATTCCTATATAGGTCTTTGTGGGAATGTAAGTTTTCGTTTCTCTAAGAATGGCACTGCTGGATCATACAGTAAATAGGTCTTTTTATTTTCTAGTGGAATTTTTACTTTAATTGGGTTCAGGAATGAATTCCACATTTAAATTATAATAATTCTTTAAAAAAAACAGATTTTTATTTATTTGAGAGAGAGAGTGTAAGCAAGAGAGATCACAGAGGGCGAGGGAGAAGCAGACTTGCCGCTGAGCAGGGAGGCCAATGTGGCGCTGGATCCCAGGACCCTACGATCAGGACCTGAGCTGAAGGCAGACGCTTAACCAACTGAGCCACCCAGGTGTTCCGCAATAATTCTTTAAGTGTGAGATTTCAGGCTGTGATTTTGAGATTTAGAGTAAGACTGTGTATGTGAATGAGTGAGTGTATAGGAGTGTGTGAGTGCACATGCTGGGCATGTAAAAGGTTGGGAGCCCCAAAATCATGTTAGCTCAGATGGGTAGCCTCTTCTTGTCCACATTGTACTTGTGGGTCGACATGCCAATTTTGCTTCCAAATGCTTTAATCCTGACCTATGGTATCATACAGGAAGAGCTATTTAAATTGGATGACTGTTTGACAAACAACCGTCTGTTCCTGATGAGTGGATTTCCTTCCATCTCTAAATCCTGTGACTATGACTGCAACTCTTATGCTTGAATCATTCTCTAGCTACATCAATTTCATGGTTGTCAGCAATGCCTAATCCATCTTCCATAGTCTGGAGCTACTCAAGCGGCAGACTCCCTGGAGGTGGGAGTGCTCCTTGTGTTCACTAATGTACCTGCCATCCTTGGGGGGGCTACAGTTTGTATATCCTCAAGAATTATTTAATTTTAATTTTTGCTGCAAGAAATCTTTGCCGAAAGAAAAGCAATGAATCAAGCAATTCTTTTTCTTTTTTTAAAAATAGCTTTCACTGCCAGCAGTTTTGTTGTAAAGCCCTAAAATTCAGATTTTTTAAAAAAGATTTTATTTATTTGATAGAGAAAGAGCACAAGCAGGGGGAGTGGCAGGCAGAGGGAGAGGGAGAAATAGGCTCCCTGCTGAGCAGAGAGCCAGATGTGGGACTCGATCCCAGGAATCTGGGATCATGACCGGAGCTGAAGGCAGACGCTTAACCAACTGAGCCACCCAGGTGCCCCTAAAATCCAGAATTTACACATGAAACTATTCTTCATCTTAAATATAATCACCACGTGTGGCTTATGTTAACTGTTTGGTACTGTTTGTTGAATTGAATGAGAAAATAATTTGATGGGCAACAATAAGGTCTACATAATAATTTTCTTCCTACTTTGATATACTGTATCAAACTTTTTTTTTTCTGAGCAAGAATTGGCTTTAGATGTCAAAAAATGCTTATTAACTATGTTTTTATAGTGGAAACTTCAGAACTCATTTGTCTAGGAAACAGTGACCCCTCTGAATTTTCAAAGATGAATTCACCAATTATTCTATAAGTTGGGATGTTAATTAACTACTCCAGTTACCAGAAAATGCATACTCATCCTTTCAACTCCAGATAAAATGCCACTTTCTCAATGACATTATCCCACACCTCCCCATGCAAAATTGTTCTGTTAGCCACATGCCACAGTTCTATTGTCACTTTTGACATACTGGTAGATCTATCTCTGCCAACGGTCTGTGAGCAACTTGAGAACAGGACCCATGTCTCATTCTTCTTTGCAATCTCAGCATTTGCACAGTGTCTGGCACATTTGTGCTAAATAAGTATCTGTCACATTGAGTAAGATACCTGAGCTATAATGATAACCATAGCTACCATTTCAGCTTTTTTTTTTTTTAAAGATTTTATTTATTTATTTGACAGAGATCACAAGTAGGCAGAGAGGCAGGCAGAGAGAGAGAGAGGAGGAAGCAGGCTCCCCGCTGAGCAGAGAGCCCCATGTGTGGCTTGATCCCAGGACCCTGGGATCATGACCTGAGCTGAAGGCAGAGGCTTTAACCCACTGAGCCACCCAGGTGCCCCTCAGTTTTTCTTTTTTTAAGATTTTATTTATTTACTTGACAGAGAGAGACACAGCGAGAGAGGGAACACAAGCAGGGTGAGTGGGAAAGGGAGAAGCAGCCCCCCCACCCCGAGCAGGAGCCCGATGTGGGGCTTGATCCCAGGATGCTGGGATCATTATCTGAGCTGGAGGCAGATGCTTAACTGACTGAGCCACCCAGGCACCCCCACTTCAGGTTTTTCATGTATTTATATATGCATGTATGTATTTGTGATATAGATATCACAAATGTGATATATTATGTGATATCTATATCACAAATACATATATATGAATAAATATATATTCATATTCATATTCATAGATGGTATAACTGAACAAAAACAAAGATCTTCCCTGGAGTTGTACAGACTGGGCAGGTGGATTTTTTATTTTTTATTGGGCTGATAAATCATCAGCAAGGGAAAAAGTTTTGGAATATTTTATTATAGAAGCGAAGCAGGTCTTTTTTTTTTAAGATTTTATTTATTTACTTGACAGACAGAGATCACAAGTAGGCAGAGAGACAGGCAGAGAGAGAGGCAGAGAGAGAGAGGGGGAAGCAGGCTCCCCGCCGAGCAGAGAGCCCGATGTGGGGCTCGATCCCAGGACCCTGGGATCATGACCTGAGCCGAAGGCAGAGGCTTTAACCCGCTGAACCACCCAGGCGCCCCCGAAGCAGATCTTTGATCAGTTTTTAAAGACAAGGGCCCCAACTCACTCTGTTAGCTCGATTTCAAGAGCTCTCTGACCATGCATTGAGCCAAATGTCTTCATAAAATAGCTTTTCAAATTGCAAAAGTAATCCTGTGGCCATAACTTGAAACCATTCTGTAAAGTGACGGAAAAGCTCCCTACATGGGAAACGCTGCATGAAAACTACGGACCCCAGTGAGGCTACCAGTGCAAATCAAATTGCATTCAGTTTTATTTTGCAGAACAAGTTCACAAAATTCCTAATGAGTTAAAAGTGCTAAGGGCTATGTCAAATTATTTCGGCTGAAATGAGGTGGGAGCAGTAACCTTTTAGGTGGAGATTTAGCTTTTAGCACAGTCTTCCCCGGGTGGCTTGCTACGATTCAGACATCGGTATGATAATGACCTTAGATGGTCGGTGAGGCTTCATGGGAAGCTATTCCAGGCAGGTGGCCAAACCGTCCTGGAAAGAAGTGGTAGGCCACATGCAGAAAAGCAGCTTTTCTTATTGGAGGACGAGTCCAGGTCGCACGCTGTGACAGGCTGTTGGTACTCCACTCAGATGCTTTTTGCCAGGCTGGGGTGGTGTACTGTGAGAAGTTGCTGCTTAATGGCTCATAGCTGAACTCTTCCTTGAAGAATTATCATTGGTCAGCTGGAGCTGCTTTTCTGGGAACTGCCTGGGAGATTATGCCCTTCCTCTGAGGGTTTACACAGTCTGCTTCAGGGGGAGGGTACAAAATTCTGTCCCCCGACTTGCCACAAACTGGGACAACTATAGGAAACCATTTTCAAGTGGAGGCCAGACTTCAGCTGAAACTACACCTCTGCTTGGCTTTTTTTGTCCTTTCCTGTTTCCCTCTCCTCCTTACTCATGAGAATCCTTCTTCAGGAACTCATTTGTACAAAAATCTCCATTTCATGTTCTGTTTCTAGAGAAACCAACCTAAGCCCCACGCTTCTGACTAAATGAGCTGGCACGACAGGGTGGGAGAGCCATCATCCACGTGGATACTGAAACTTCCAAGAATTATGACAGGAGTCACGCTGGAGGGAAAGACAGTTATTTTAATCACTGAGGCTGAGGCCAAGAGACCTGAGGCTCAAAACTGGACTCCACATCTGCACTGAGAAGCTGAACACGGTTGGAAAGAAACCCAGTATCACCAATGATGTGCACTTTGAGTGAGTGATAGCAAAAATCCTGTCAATTCTGCACGCAGCCTGGTCATCTCACTACATCGCCCAGCACACTTGCTATCTGAATTGACTATCCTCATTTATGTTATTCACCTATTGAAAAGATAACTCCTGACAGCACTGGCTTAATCCGTTAACAGTTTCTTTCTTTCTTCTGACCTGAATCCCGAATGAGTATTCCTGATCGGCAGGTGGCTCTAACTCTAGGTGATGGGTCAGGGAGCCCAGACTCTCATCCTCTTGTCACCTTGCCATCTTTGTCTCTTGCTTGTCAAGGTTGCAGCTTGGGGAAGGAGCAGGGAGGATCATGTGTTGGGGGACATCATTATCACATTTCACTGGGTCTATGATGACTGTACACCCGATCTTCCATGGGCCACGTGATAGTATGTAGGTCCCCCATGCTTTTGACTCAAATGTGGGGAAGGGGCTGTGTGGAACAGACAGGGATTTTCTGCCACTGACTGAAAAGGGTCCTAAAAAAGGAAATTAAGTTTAACTATAGAAAATAAGTTAAATGCTTTTCAACTTGGGTTTGTGTCCTGAGATCCTACATACTTCATGTGTTTGGAATGCTATCTGGAGGAGATGGTTTTGGAGTAGAAGTAGGTAACTGAAGTGAAAGAGCATGGAATTGAGAAACCTGATGAGAAAATTTAAAATTGCCTCCAGTGGGAGTACAGTGATACAGGTTTTGAAGACTTCAATGGTGAATTGCTAACAGGGCTCTACTAATCCCTGCAGCAGTTCTGTTAAAAAAGGCTACACCCCATGGCAGGGTACATGGCTGTGGGCAGTGCACTGTGGGCTGGATTCTAGCCCCTACCACACCTTTCACCATGTACCATTGTGCATGATACATCCGTGCATTGATTCGTGGCAGTCCTGATATCAGAGCAACTACATACGCTCCTTCCCTGTGGGAGACTGAATTAATGACCCTGTTGTTTATTTTCTTTAACTTCTTCCTGTACTCACACCCTTTGCCATATGACTTTTCAGTTCTTCCCACTAAAGAGGAGGACTTAATTTCTCTGATGCTTGACTTTGAGTTTGGCTATGTCATGACCTTTGGCCAACAGAATGTTAAAAAATGTGAGATGACCCAAAAGAAGAAGCACTTGCATGACTCGGCTTGCCCCCTTATACCTCTGGCAACAACTTGAGAATCATGTGCCCAGGCTAGCCCATTGGTCCCCAAAAGAGGATGAGAAACATGAGTGACTTGGCTCTGCTCCACAAGTCAAGCCCAGACTAGATCCACTGATCTTCAGTGAACCCTTACAGATACATGAGTAAGCCCAGCAGAGATCACCAGAACCACTCAGCCAAAACCCTGCCTCTATCAGCTGGACTCTTGTTGACTCTTGGGCCCACAGGCTAAATAAATGCTTATTGTTGTTTACCAATGGGATTTTGTGATTGGTTGTTACACAGCATTATTGCAGCCATAATTAAATGGCACATCCTCTTTCTTCCCAAGAAGCACTAGGAGTATGGAGTATACAGGTTTTTGCTTCTGCCATGACTGCCCTATCCATCCCACTAGAAATTTGCATTCCTTTTCAGAATCAATGCCTTCCCAGCTTTTCATTAGAATCCATTAAAAACATACCTTAGAGGGGCGCCTGGGTGGCTCAGCGGGTTAAAGCCTCTGCCTTCAGCTCAGGTCATGATCCCAGGGTCCTGGAATCTAGTCCTGAATCGGGCTCTCTGCTCAGCAGGGAGCCTGCTTTCCTTCCTCTCTCTCTGCCTGCCTCTCTGCCTACTTGTGATCTCTCTCTCTGTCATATAAATAAATTTTTAAAAAATACCTTAGAAAAGATTTAGGGATGCTTGATTTAAATGGTTCTGATGAGAAATCATCAAAGCTAGTGCTAGATCCTAGACCCAGAGGAGGAAAGCAATCAGAACTCACCATCAGAGAATTCTGATAAAAGAAGTGTGAATGGTACAGAGCAGATGGAGGGGAAAAGAGTTAACCTCTTTATTCTTGGTTAAAAAGATTTCTCAGCACAACAGCATTTTGATTCATAACTTTCCTTCTATTTATAATTCCTTTCATGTAGAATTTGGATATATAGTGTAATTTTAGCAAGCCATAATTTTCTATTTATAGATAGGAAAGATGTCATTTTTCACCTTGATAGAATATGGGAAATGAATATATCTGAAGTCCCTACACACAATGAGGAAAAATAAAGGGACTCAAAAATTCTTGATATGTGATGCATTACAGTGTTTTTATTTCCTGTCTATTCTCTTTGTTTGCCTCTCCTTGCAAATGAAACTATTGATGACACTTTTCCTGTCACTCTTCATATTAAAATATATCTCTATCATTATATCTAGTGAGTTGAATAATTTTAGCAGCTAAATAAACATTTTAGTCATCAGTAAAACTCTTCTAGCAGCAGATCAGCTAGATTGGATTGTTAGGTCCAAAGACAGCACAGTGTGATAGCTGTCACAACTACGGAATATTTCAAATAATGACAAATTTTTTTCAGTCTTGAATGCTTTGGGGACCAAGTCACAAGTCCACCCACAGCTATTGTCAAGTATATTTCTTTTTTCATCAGTAATGAGAAATGATCCTTACTTTGCCTAAATTTATCATCTTGGAAAAAGATGTAGAGATTTGTGTTGCAATGAGTTCCTGGTATCTTATTCTCTTCTTCTTTTTGACATTTCCCAGTTTCTAATTTAGTCAGAAACTCTAATCTTAACATTAAATGGGAAGGTCTAGATTTTCTAAACCTAAATATGTTTACTACATTGACCATCCTTTCTTAGAAGATTTGATTGTTAGGATTTTATGTTTGTTTTTTTTTTTTTTAAATCCAGTTTTCCCATCTTTTCTGGTTATCAGACAGTGTAGCCAATGAGAAGAGATGGTTATAATCATAAATGCCATTGTGCTCTTCTTGGCTAGTGGATATTTTGGATTAAATCTCCCTGAGCCTAAGGTCTGACCGTGATCAGATGAAATCATACTTAAGCTGAATGGGCATAAACAGTTTTATTTCCTTATGTGAAGTGCTGTAATGCACAGCACCACTATTGCAGGTTGGGATTCCCAGGAAGCAGATCCTGAGATGGAGTTTAGGGGGCAAGATATTTATTAAGTAGTGTCCTTGTGATAATCTCCTTATCATTCAACTTTTCTCTCTAATTCTGCTTCCTTCTCTCCCTAAGAATCACATCTCATTAGTTTGTGTAATATGTAAAATTAACTAACATACCTACAATTCCAACGGGAATAATCATATTTGAGAACAAAAACCCAAATGATATTTTTAAAGCATACAACTTAAAAGACAGAAGCTGAGTTGTGTGGGTGGACTGGAAGGGAGCCTGGTATCTGTAGGTATTCCAAGTGTCATGAGCTTTGGTTGCCTTGTTTTACAGAGGAAACGATAGGGTCAATTCATCTGTTAAGCAGAAGACTTGTAAGTGAACTTCTAATCTACCTTCACTTTGGAGGCAAACTGTGCCCTTAGCTGTATTCATGCTTGGATATAATATAAAGCAATTGTGATACAATTCTACATGTGTCAGAGCAATAATTCAAAACATTAAGAAACTGAAGATGACACAAATGAATGGAAAGACATTCCATCCTCATGGAAATAAAGAATTAATATTGTTAAAATATCCACACTACCCAAAGCAATACACAGTTTCAATGTAATCCTTATCAAAATTCCAAAGGCATTTTTCACAGAAACAGAACAAACGACCCTAAAATTTGTATAGAACCACAAAAGACTGAAGATCTAAAGCATTCCTAAGAAAGAAGAACAAAGTTGGAAGTATCATGCTCCCTGATTTCAAACTATATTACAAACCTATTATAATCAAAACAGTATAGTATTGGCATAAAAACAGACATGTAGACCAATGAAACAGAGGAGCAATCCCAGAAATAAACCCACACATATATGGTCCATTAATTTCTGACAAAGGAGCCGTGAGTATACAATGCAGGGGGAAGGCGGTCTCTTCAATAAATGGTGTGGGGAAAACTGGACAGCCACATGCAGAAGAATGAAAATGGACCACCCTCTAAAACCACACATAAAAATTAACTCAGAAAGGATTAAAGACTTGAATGTAAGACCTGAAATCATAAAACTCTGAAAAGAAATCTTACACAGCCCCTTGACATGAGTCTTGGTGATCATTTTTTGAATAGGACACCAAACACAAAGGTAACAAAAGCAAAAACAAACAGATGGCACTATTTCAAACTAAAAAGTTTTGGTGCAGCAAAGGAAACTATGAACAAAATGAAAATGCAGCCTACTGAATGGGAGAAAATATTTGCAGACCAAGTATCTGATAAGGTGTTAACATCCAAAATATATAAAGAACTCATACAACTCAATAGCAAGAAAAAAATCCAATTAAAAATGGGTAAATCTGACTAGACATTTTTCCAAAGAGGTCATATAGATGGCCAATGGGTCTATTACAAGACGCTCAACATCACAAACCAGGGAAATGCAAACCAAAACCACAATGAGATAGCACTTCACACCCATTAGAATGGCTATTATTAAAAAGCAAGAAATAACAAGGATTGGTGAGGATGTGAAGAAAGGGAACCCTGGTGCCCTGCTGGTGGGAATGTAAATTGGTACAGCTGTTAGAAAACAGCATGGAAGTTTCTAAAAAAAATTAAAAATCGAACTACCTTATGACCCAGCAATTCTACCTTTCAGTATCTGAAGAAATAGAAAACACTAACTGGAACAGATATCCATGCCCCCACGTTCACTGCAGCGTTATCTACAAGAGTCAAGACATGGAAGCAACTTAAGGGCTGGAAAGACCTTGGTGGAGATGTAGGAGAGTGTTGTGTTTGTGGGTATGACTGGGGAGGTGGTGTGGGGTAGGGGCAACTTTAATTTTTTAAATTAAGACAGCTTTTAAGAGCAGTTTTTGGTTCACAGCAAAATTGAGGGACAAGTATCGAGATTTCCCATCCTGTCCCCACACATGCACAGCCTCCTCCATTACCAGTATTCCCTATAAGAGTGGAATGTTGGTTATAAATGATAGACCTATACTGACACATTGTTATCCAGAATCCAGAGTTTATAATAAGGTTCACTCTTGGTGTTGTACATATTATGGACTCAGAAAAATAAATAGTGACATGTATCCATCATTATGGTATCATAGAGAATTTTCACTGCCCTAAAAATCCTCTGCCTAGTCACCCCTCCCCAATGCCTCCCACCCCAGCTGCAGCCCCTGGCAACCACTGACCTGTTTTATCACCTTCAGAGTTTTGCCTTTTCCATACTGTCATATAGTTGGAACCATACAGCGTGTGGCCTTTTCAGATGTCTTCTTTCACTTAGTAGTGTACACTTAAGATTCCCCCATGTCTCTTCATGGCTTGATAGCTCATTTGTTTTTAGTGCTGAGTAATATTCCATTGTCTGGATAAACCACTAATTATCCATTCACCTACGTGTCTGTTGCATCCAAGTCCTGGCAGCTATAAATAAAGCTGCTATAAATGTACGTGGCAGGGTTAGTTGTGGACCTCAGTTTTCAACCCTTCTGGGTAGATACCAAGGAATGGACAATTTTAATTTTTATTTTCATTTACTTCTAAATTGTTTGAGACTTCTAGTAATGATCTACATTAATTTTATAACTGAAGTTAATTAAACACTTAGTAGTCCTTTTTAATGAAATGGACTGAAAAATATACATGAACTTGTGAACCCAGCAGACCCACAGTGTGGGACAGAATGATTGCACTGGGTTTAGCATGGCAGTAATGGCTTAGGCAATTGCTCAGAAAGCACAGACTGTGCCTTACAATAGGTAATAAGGCACTCTGAGCACACTGATTTGATTTGTTAAATGTATTCTCTCAAACACACATTTAAATTAAATGATTATGAGCAGAATTGTTCTAGTACTGAGCTATTTATTATCTTACCGATCAGTTTTCACAGGAAACAAAAAACCCAAGAAAGCAAACTTCCACTAAAAGAATTTCCCAAGATCATTGAGACCTTCACATTTAATAGCCAAGCAAATAGTTTTCCAAAGAAGAATCAGAAATAATGCAGAGACCAAACAGTCCCCTGAAAGTGCAGCGTGGTTCAGGCAATGATGCTTGACAGCAAGATAGGGAGGGAATGGGGTGCGGTTGCACTACCCATGGATGAGCCCACACTGCTCAGTTTTGCTGCCTTTTTTGATATTCTGAGAGAGTTGCTTTCAAACAGCACTGCTCCTCAGAGCTTTCCTTTTCACTTCATACCAATTTTGAGTCATCCTTTTTTTTTTCCAGGTGGCAAAGCTAAATACCAGCATCGACTTTTCTCTCTGCGTAGTGCACATGTGTTTTTGCGGAGTTTATCCTTCTCTTCAGCAGAGTGAAGGCGGAGATGCACCAAAGGGAAAACAGCAAAGGTGCAAAGAGCAGGAGCAGAGGTGGGGTGAGGGGAACCAAGGCCTGGGCAGGAAAGATGGAGGGGAAGTAAGATTACTGTGGGCTCAACTCTAGACACCAGGCATTGCATTTCCTTTGCCCAGTTTAGTCTTCCCAAGACCCTGGCACCTAGGTATTATCTACATTTTACAGATGAGGGAAATGAGTCTCAGAGCACTTAAACACTTTGTCTAGGTCACACAGAAGGCATCAGGAGAATCTGCTGCAGATTCAAAATTCTAACCAAGGTGGACCTGGTCTCCAGTACACCGTCTTCCATTATGGCAGGCTGCTCTGGGGAAGAAGCTGAAGGCAGAGAGCTGGGTAAAGGATATCTGGGGCTGGGCCTGTGCCAATGCCTCACCTAAAGGCATCTAAAGTCTGATGCTTTAAGAACACCATTGAGGTGAAACTGAACCAATCTGCAGAGCTGACCTGGCACCAAGGATGAGCATGCCACGTCTGCAAATAAGGGCAGAAGAAAACTCACACACACAGGTATATGCCACGTCCAATACTTCCTTTCTTAAATTCTTTTTTTTTTTTAAAGATTTTATTTATTTGACAGAGAGAGATCACAAGTAGGCAGAGAGGCAAGCAGAGAGAGAGAGGAGGAAGCAGGCTCCCTGCTGAGCAAAGAGCCCGATGCAGGACTCGATCCCAGTACCCTGAGATCATGACCTGAGCTGAAGGCAGAGGCTTAACCCACTGAGCCACCCAGGCGCCCCCCTTTCTTAAATTCTTGAAGCAATTAGATAGGGGCTGGTGGTTTAAGAAACATACGCAGGCAAATGAGAGAAGACAGCTTTCATTTCACAGAAGTTATTTAGTGCAGAATGACATGTCCGATTTTGAACATACCTTAGGTGATATTGTACAGGTTAATGGAAAAGGGGTGGTGACTTCTAAGTCACTGCCAATGGCTCTCTTATTTCAAGGAACATTTGCCACAAAAGTTAAATTAAAAATAATTTTGCCTATGGCATGTGCAGTGAGTGTGACTTAGACCAACCATGGTTACTCAATGTGTGGTCCCTAGAGCATCCCGAGTCCACAAGCTATCACCGGTCTGTGTTAAGTACAGGGATTGACAATAAGCACGGAGAAATGTCTACAAAAATTTGACACTACTGTAATGTCATATGATCAGTGGGCTTGCATTTTGTATGGTTTTACATTTTTTTCAAATAATTTATTTTCATTGTATTTTATAAAGGTGTTGGTCTGTGGCAATAATAACTTGACAAGCAATGATCTAGGTAACAGGTGAATTAAGAGGATATTAAGTTCAGTTCTAGTGCATGTTAAACTGTAGGAACATGCTTGGCTTCTGTTTGAATTTTTGTTCTTTCATTTTGCTTTTAATGGTTATTTTACTTTATTCTTTTAAGAAAAATGAAGGATCTTATACACTTTTTTGTTGATTGATTCAGTTTTCAGTGATAAACAAGTACAGCCATGATAGGTAAATTGGTACTCTATTGGTGGCTCAGTGTGTTTCAGAAAAGAGAAGTAACAGCTCTGTGCATATTCTAATGGATAGAGTCATGATAGCTTTAATTTAAGAAATACAATAATACTTGCAAGGGAAACAAAATAAAAAAATAAACTATCAGGACTTCATCAAGATAAAAAGCTTCTGCACAGCAAAGGAAACAACACAACTAAAAGGCAGCCCACAGAATGGGAGAAGATATTTGCAAATGACATATCTGATAAAGGGGTAGTATCCAAAATCTATATATAAAAAAAAAACTTATCAAACTCAACACCCAAAAACCAAATAACCCTAGTTAAGAAATGGGCAGGAGACCTCAAGAGATATTTTTCCAAAGAAGACATACAGATGGCAAACAAACAAATGAAAAGAAACTCAACATCACTCACCATCAGGGAAATGCACATTAAAACTACAATGAGCTATCCCTTCACACCTGTCAGAATGGGTAAAATTAACAACACAGGAAACTACAGGTGTTGGCAAGGCTGCAGAGAGAGGGGAACCCTCTTATACTGTTGGTGGAAATGCAAACTGGCGCAGCCACTCTGGAGAACAGCATGGAGGGTCCTCGAAAAGTTAAAAACAGAGCTACCCTATGACCCAGCAATTTCACAACTCAGTATTTACCCAAAGGATACAAAAGTATAGATGACAAGGGAGTACATGCACCCCAATGTTTACAGCAGCATTAATAATAGCCAAACTATGGAAAGACCCCCAAGTGTCCATCGACTGGTGAATGGATAAAGAAGTTGTAGTATGTGTATACATACACACACACACACACACACACACACACACACACACACACTGGAATACTGCTCAGGCATCAAAAAGAATGAAATCTTGCCATTGGCAACGATGTGGATAGAGCTAGAATGTATTATACTAAGTGAAATAAATCAGTCAGAGAAAGACAAATACCATATGATTTCACTCATATGTGGAATTTAAGAAACAAAACAGATGAACATATGGGAAGGAAAAAAAAAAGGAGAGGAAGCAAACCACAAGAGAGTCTTAACTATAGGGAACAAAGGGAACAAAGTGAGGGTAGCTTGAGGGGAGGTGGATGGGGGGGATGGGCTAAATGAGTGACAGGGATTAAAGAGGGCACTTGTTGGGATGAGCCTTGGGGGTTATATGTAAATGATGAATTGCTAAATTCTACTCCTGAAACCAATATTATACTATACGTTAACTAACTAGAATTTAAATAAAAACTTGAAACAACAAAAAAACCTAAACAAAACACCCAACCCAGCCCAACCAAACCAAACAAAAAAAACAAAGCTAAACTTTTCAACCCAGAAAACTCACAAGTTTTAAAAAGCTTTATTGTGGTGTAATGTGTATAGAATAAATTCAACTATTTTAAGGTTATAAAAAACAGAAAATAAAAATACTTTATAAAAGTAGAAAAAAAGAAGTATAGTAATACTTGAATATTCTGACTCTTAAACAGCTCTTTGTTAAATGCCTTGAATGTGTTAGTACATTTCCCTTAAATTTGTAAAATGATTTTTATTTTTATCTCAAGTCTGCCTATACATACTTCGTATTTACGGCTCTAATTTCTCATGTACCAATGAATGATCTCAGTTTCCACAAATGAGGCCCCTTTGCTGCTCAACTGTGCCAGAGAATTTGATTTCAAATGTTTATTTCAACCCATAGCCAAGTGGTCCCTTATTAGGTTAAAAATCTCAGATCTTTTTCTAAAATATCTGCACCATTGAAGGGCCTAGCATCAACCATTTTTCTTTTCATAAAATTCTAGAATTCTTGGCTGCTGTGCAGTTCTGTCAGTGAGAGGGCCAATCCAGGGCGGAGGCTGAGGAAAATGGCTCACCCACAGGCCACTGGGTCACAGCAAGCCCTGTGGTGGTTCTCCTCCAATTACAAAGATGCCTAGCAAGGCCATGGATCCTCTGCTAGTTCTACCTCTGGGCCACTTCTAAGGGACACGATACCTCATCCCACTTCTTCTTTTAAAGGACTTCCTTTTATAAAGCTAGCAGCCTTTTGAGGGGGTCTCTCCCAAACTAGCTGAGGGGCTGAATGGGGTCCCCCTGGCTTTCTGTTTGTTATTATTGAAAGTAAGCAATCAGGTTCTCTGCATGGAGGAGTCTTTCTTTCTTTCTTTCTTTCTTTCTTTCTTTTCTTTTCTCTCTTTTTTTAAAAAGATTTATTTATTTATTTGAGAGAGGTAGAGAACATGCATGAGAAAGGAGAGGGGCAGAGGGAGAGACAGAGAATCTTAGGCAGACTCCGCACTGAGTGCAGAGTCCAACAGGGTTTTCGATCTCATGACCCTGAGGTCATGACCTGAACCAAAATCACGAGTTGGACACTTAACTGACTGAGCCACCCAGGCACCCTGTAGGGGTATTTCTTGACCTGGAACCCATTGTAGGGCATTATCCAGAAGCCACAACCACCCCTTCTTAAATCCCCACTCACCTTCAATACTTGTCCCTGTCTGGTCTGAGGGGGGTGATCCCTCCCCTTGTAAACTTATTAGTCCCTTCAATGTTTTCTAACTAAACACCTATGTTCCTTTCTTTTCTTTTCTTTCTTTCTTCCTAAGATTTATTTACTTATTTGACACAGAGAGAGAGACAGTGTGAGAGGGAACTCAAGCTGGGGGAGTGAGAGAGGGAGAAGCAGGCCTCCTGCTGAGCAGGGAGCCTGATGCAGGGCTGGATCCCAGGACCCTGGGATCATGATCTGAACTGAAGGCAGATGCTTAACGACTGAGCCACCCAGGCGCCCCAACATGTATGTTTCTTAACTAAAAAAATTGATGATCAATTGACACGGAATCAGCTTTTATCAGTGATAACAGCATTATTTCAAAATAGACATTTTTCTGAAAGTAGTATATGATTTATTTATTGTTTCTTATGAATGGTAACAGTCTAATTTTGCAGGGTGTTTTCATTATAATCCTTTCTAACCAGATTTCTAGTCTCTATTAACCTTTTAATGATGCGATCATGGTAAATTTATAGGACATGAGCAAATTAACTAATACTGTGGTACCTGTAGTGTTTTATAAACAGTTCAAACTGCTAAGAGTCCATGGACATATTTTTAAAAATTCTCTGGATAGGAACATATAAAAAGGGGTTATACAATGAATTCTGGTGACTCATCAGAATAAAGGACACAATTGTATAGAAGATGTATGTCAATCACTGGTCCCACTTTTAGTAGTCACAGCCCCCTAGTAAAAAAGTTTCTGACCTTCAGCTTGTCATGTTTTATTTACAAGATCAGAGTGTGGCGTACTTAGCTAATCTTGCTTCAGGGACTCTGGGATCTGAACACATGAAGCCACAGCACAAAGAATCTTTTCTTTTAACCAATGATCTCTGTACTTTCAGTAAGTTTGCCTGGTGTTCAAAGCCATTGCGATTTCCATGGAATTTGTAAAACAAATCAATTCCATAATTTAAATCAGCAAAGAGGAAAAATGTGTGGTTAACATTGTGGGGATTCAAGTCAGATTAGAACATTCGTCTTTGTGAAAAAGCCCAGAGTAATGTTCCTTTCTTTTCATAATGAAAGGTCTAGCATATTAAAATCTAAATTCCTGAATTTCCTTGAACAATCCTTATATAGCGTGTAAATAATTGATTTCAAGGATTTATACAGTTAGACGATGTATTTCTTGAGTTCAGCCGATATGCATCTAATAGTTCAGAGGTCTGAAAAACACTTAACATATAATGTGAAAATCATGTTTTGTTTAAGAACAGAAAATATCAAAGTTGTCACCAAAGTATTTGTTAGCAGAAATAATTGGATATAAGGAGACTTTTTAATCACGGCCTTTTCGAGGAGTTGCTTTCTGTGATCACTCTTAGAAGCTTCTACTGTGAGCATTGTTACATTAAATGGGCTGCTTGCTATGTTTAGTTACAAGATGCCTGATGAAGAACAGTGTACACACTTCATAAACTCTTCATAAATTTATTATAAGCAATATCTACTTGCCAGTCTTTGAGCCATTACTTTCAACATCAAGCTAAGACTCAAATGGAAGGTGAACATAGAGCCTCTGCAATTATTTTAAATGACTAATATATATCATGAGGAGCAGTTAATGAGAGTAAATGGAATAAACATTTGCTGGCAATATGATAGCTGCTTTTATCAAAGCAAGAAGTGGTTAAAATGTGAAGTTCCTTGGGATCTACTAAACCAGAGGTGAGCAAGTGATGTCAAAATAAATCCACATTAAAAATGATTTTTACTAAATTTTTTGTACGTATTATCTATCTTTTATACAAAATGTTATCAATGTTTTACAGTTGCTGTTAAAATGATATTCTAATAATAATAATAATAATAATAATATTCATTGACTACCCTTGTGCTAGGTACCACTGAGGATATGATCTAATGCTTCACAAAGAGAATCTTAAACACACGACTGGGATCCCAGATTTAGTGATCTAGGGAAGGGACTGAGTTCCTATTAAAATTAAAATTTCCATTAAGATTAATTTGGTAGTTCCAATAAATCACTTTACATATTATTGAGCTAATGTGGTCACAAATCACATATCATCTTCCACTGGTCTCTGCCCTTCAGGATCTTAAATATAATTGGGAAGACAAAATATATAGAACATGAAAAGTTAAATAATCATCCTAGACAGTGATCTAAGAGCCATCAAAAGGAAATACACGATTCAATATGAAATGATGCTTCCTGTTTCTGAACAGTGACATTTATTGCTGCATACAGAAGAGATCAAGCCAGGAAGCATACAGGTGTTCAGAGGGGAGAGAGGGGGGGAATGTGGCCTGAGGGGCACGGAGACAATGTCATGAGGGAGGCAAGGACTAGAGATGGCCCATTAAGGTGGGTGAACTTGGCAAAGATGGAAAGAAGAGCAAGTATGTCCAGTAGCACTATGCTTTGAACCTGGGTTCTCAATTCTATTTCTGCTTGATTTTACTCTGGTTATTGGTCTATCTATTCCTGTGGAATGGTCTGCTGACTGCTTAGCAAAATCCATGTTCTTCTCTTCTTGATGGTCTAGAGTACATTTCCCATCTTCCTTTGCATGTGGCTGATTTCTAGCTAACGAGAGGAAATGTATTCCTAATCTGTTACTGCTTAACAAATTACCCTGAAACTTAGCAGCTATAAACAAGAGACATTTGTTATCTCATAGTTCTTGAGGGTCAAGCAGTCAGGAGCATATTAATTAGGTGGTCTGACTCTGGCTTTCTTGCAAGGCTGCAGTGGAGATATGGGCTGGGACTAAAGCCATCTGAAGGCTTGCTCAAGGCTGGTTTCCAGTTCCAAGCTGCCTCACTCACATGGCTGTTGGTGGGAGGCCCATGGGCCTTTCCATGGGCATACACGAATGGCCTCTTAATATGGCAGCTAGATTCCTTCAGAGTGAGTGAGTCAACAGAGTAAAACTCAGCTTTGGAAGTCACACACTGTTGTTTCTGCAGTATCTTATTTGTTACATAGATCAACCCCCTTCAGTGTGGGAGGGGGCTACCCCTGATCATGACTACCAGGTTGGCAGGGCCAGTCGGTGTTATCCTGGAGGCTTGCTACCATGGAAACTGAGGCCTGCTACTTTCACACTGGGTACAGGCAAGACTCCCAAGTGCCCCTTCAGTCTCTTTCCCCTTCCAGCTGGCTGAAAGAGAATGACTCCCAGGGCAACCTGGGACTCACATGTTGAAGGCAGTAATGCCTCCATCAGCCTGGGTCTTGAATGACTGCATGGAGGACAACACCCTATTGATCTGTTTACCTGCGGAGTACTAGTAAGTGAGCAAGAAATACAGTACCACTGTATTTGAGCCACTGTCCAGTTTCACGCCTATCTGGTTTGGCAGTTAGTCCATCCTAACTAGTGAATTCCCATGGAGTGCATCTTTACAGCGTCGTCTACTGAAGCAAGGTCAAGCATCACAGCATGATGAGCCAGTGAGTCACCGTCTGTATTCCACCCATTTGTACTGTGGCACTTTTTCTTAGGCTTTTAAAATTTTTTCAGCGAGTATCTAACAAGTGTCTACCATGTGTCAGGGCTGGTTCTAGCTGCTAAGGGCACAGGTGTAACAAAGTGTGTCTTTGCTTCATGGAGCTCTCATTCTAATGGATTTTCTAGTGAATGTCTCATGGCGAATGTACCAAACAAGTTTGCTAATGTCCTTTTGATTCGATGGGGGGCCTGCACCCTAGGGTTTGTGAGAATAAAATGGGATAATGACCATAAAGCAACTATCAATTTGCTGGCACTCAACCAATGTTAGCTACTGGGAACCCAGCTGGATTTAAGAAAAAAAGGATTCAATAAATTTTTCCCCCAGATAGGTGAGACCTGGCATGTTGAAAATAGAAATGAAGAAATATCACTTCAGGTAGCGAAGGTCACGGATGGAAGCTGCAGGAGGGAGTCTGGCATGATGGAAGGAAGACGGTTTCCACATTCCATCTTAAAGCTACTAGCATCCTGAATGCACTATGAAAAAGATGACTTCTGAAGGAATAGCCCACCTTAACTAAATAGCAGTTGTTTACCAAGAAGAAACAGTTACTGTTAAAACGTGTGTGTTCAGATTATTATGTAATAAAATTTGTCAATCCCCAGCAGTTCAAACTTCCAGGTAAAGATCGCAATTTTCAAATATTAGCCATTTTTTGGTTTTGTACCTACAGGAAACCACTCAATTAATATCGAGACATTATGTTTGATAACGATCATTATATAGTAGTTGATTTATCTACTATAACTGAAACGCCCCGGCAAAGATTCAGTTTCAGTTTTCAAGTATTGACTTTATTCTCATGCTTGGGTATCTCAGCATCCCTGGCTGGCCAGCAAAGAGAGAAAAAAGGATCTAAGAAGGAGTTCTCAAGGACGCATCTTTGTGGTAAAAGAAGCGATCTGGGTGCTGATGGTGGTGGAGGTAGCCCGACTGTGTTTGTCAAAAAACAAAAACTGTACATGGAGAAAGGGTGAATTTTACTCGGTGAAAATGATACCTCCATAAGCCTGATTTAAACAAAAGCCAAAACAAAGAACATCCCCTAGGACACAAAGTCTGAAGACGGCACAGAAGCAAATTAAAAAACCCTTCATTTTATGAGTGAATCAGGAAAGAAAAGCTGCAGCGTGGTAATCGAAACTCGCACAAAGGAGACTCCCCTGGCCCACCACACTTTAGCCCCGGGGAATCGGCCACAGCTCCGTGCACACATGGCCCTGACTGGCGAGGCAAAGCACAATACGAGGGCCCTCCGCTAGAACCTTCTGGGCGAGGGGAGACACACCACGGAGGCCGTGGTAAGGTCTGCTCGAACACAATCCCACGAAACACAATGTTTTCAAAAGAGACATTTTGATTTCAAGACTCTTTCGGTCGTGACCTACAGAAATTCAACTCCTGCCCGTGTCCTTGCCTTGCCCACACCCTCAGGTCATTCAGGTCTCGGCTCAAAGGTCCCCCTGCAGAAAGGCCTCCCTTGTCAGTCCTATTACTACAGACATCTCCCCACTCTTCACACTGCTTGCTCAGATTTGCTTTTTTTTTTTTTTCCCACCTTAGCACTTGTCCTTATGGGACAGTGCATTTTTTTTTACATATATGTTAAAAATGGAGCGTTCAGTCTAGCGCGAGGGAGATGAGGAATTCACAAATAGAGTTGGCGGTCGGCCCCGCGGGACTGTAAGCTGCGGAAGGGCAGAGGGCTTTGTCCTATTAACTTCCACCGCCTCAGCCCTCGAGCAGGAGGGCTTGGTATACAGTGGATGCTCCGGAAGTGTTTGTAGAATAAAGCCAAAAGGAAAATCAACTGGCGTCTGAATCTAAAATCATAGCAAAACAGGGGAATAACTAGAATGAGGGACCCACGTCCCTTTCGTTCTCTCGATGTTGCCCATCATGGCGCCTTTGACGCTTCAGCTTACCTCGTCTCAACTGCACATCCAGAGGGCGAAGGGTTTCTCTCTCTGTGTGTCTCTGCTCCGGGCCGCAGCTGCGGTGCATCTCATTTGTCACTCTCTGATCCTGCTTGCTCTGTCAGTTGTGGAGATGTCGTCCCCAGTTTTAGTCAAGACGCTTCCAGGCCCCGTAGCGAACGCTGTTGGAGCGGGGCCTCTTACCCGCCTGGGTCGCCTCGGCATTGCTGCGCATGCCCGCTCCCAGGGTGCACCTCCTTGCGGGCGGACCAGCCAGCCTGCTGGCGCTGGGTTTGCTTGTGCAGAGAAAGAGCTGGAGGGACCCTCACGGGTAGCCCTTGACTAATGACTGACAGTCCAGGAGTAGCCAACTCTCCGGTCCCCGCGCTCCCGATGGGGACCACTCTGAGGTGTGTCCTGCACTATCCCCAGAGCATCCTCAGGATGGAGGCCAAGTTACCCTCCCTGGGGCTCTGCTGGCTGCCGCACCCCTGCTTGGTTTTCTTTCCTTCCCAGGCCTCCTTCTGACCGGCCTGCTTGGGAATACCTCCTCGTAAAACACTTTCACGTGAATTCTCACCTCAGAGTTTACATCTGGGAAACCCAATCTACAACAAGCTTCATCTGGGCCCTTAGCTCCTCACCATTTGTCGTAAATTGGTTTTTCTTCCTTTTTTTTTTTTTTTAAATGAAAGTAGGCATCTTTTCACAGATTCATGTCTCTCCTCCATGCATGTGCACTACAGAAATGTTTACTTATTTGTTTTTTTTAAAGATTTTACTTATGTATTTGACAGAGATCACAAGTAGACAGAGAGGCAGGCAGGGGTTGTGGGGCGGGGCGGGGGGCGGGGCGTGAAGCAGGCTCCCTGCCAAGCAGAGAACCCAACATGGGGCTCGATCCCAGAACCCTGGGATCATGACTGGAGCCGAAGGCAGAGGCTTTAACCCACTGAGCCATCCAGGCGCCCCTAATTATTTGTTTTTAATATGTTCCTATTCATAGAGTTCCTTCCCATTGTCCCTGTTTTAACTTGGGATCCTTTCAGGGTTTCTCAAATATGCTACTAATTTTCCTAAGTTGTTTATTGGTGGTGGCTTGTCTAGCTACTCGTCTGTAATTCAACATGTTAAAGAAACATCACTTTTTTTTTTCCATACTTTTTGTCTCTATCTCTTCTACTTAAGGGTGCTTGCTCAAGCTATCTCGAGGTCATGCATGACTTGACCTTAATTTAACAGTCAAGTCATTATTAATCATACCACTTTTTCCCAGTTTACATCTCCAAAATACAGAAATGTAAAAGAGGGAATACAATGAAGCCACCAGAACACCCACCCAGTGGTGTATTTACTTCTTAACTATTTTCTAAAACATTATTTCATTCAGTTCAATTTGGTGAAACTTTTAGTAATTATCAGATGAATTTATATATACACCATGATGGACAGTAAAATAAGTCATGAGTATCTTTGATTTGATTCAGCCTCAGCTAACATAAACATTGAAACCAGAGGCTTGGAGCTGCAAATAGCTGTATGTGGAAAAACCTGGGGACAAAGGTTCCGACGCTGACACAAGCACTTTGACAATGTATTTCATTGGATTAACCATAACCCTTTGCTTAGACAGATAAGGAAGAAATTTAGCAAATATTTACTTATCAGTTTTCACAACCTTAAAGCTAAATCTTGACTTCTATATATTGTCAGTATAAAGGTGAACTTCTAAGGCTATTGACTAAGGAAGAGCAAAGAACATTTCTATACTCTTGCAATGTTGGTTTTACTAACTCTAAAGACCGTTGACTTGTAACTCTGAGACGGAATGTTTATGACAGGAAACTGCCTGTTAGAACGTTTGGGGTAGAAAATTGTACTTGTTCGCTTCAACTTGTAAACTACATTTTTCCTAGATGGTTGATTTTACTCCTCAAACCTTTGATAATTGATCTGCCATTTTTGACCTCACCGATTCAGCTCTAATTAACTCGACAAGTAAAAAGGAGATTGTGCAATTAGCTTGAAGTAAGGCCTTAGCTGAAGGCATTCCTCGGGAAAAGTGATTCCGCCAACAAAATAAGTGACTTCACAGAAGAACATTAAAATACGAATACAAATCACAGCACTCTACAAAAGCCCCAAACCGGAAACTATCCAAATAGTGCATGACGATGGTAGTTTGATTATACTGTGGAGTAATCACACAGTGGATTATTCCACGGAAATGAGAATGAACTACAGAGACAATAGCATAGCTGGAGCTCATAAATAAAATGTTGAGAGAAAGAAGCCAGACAAAGACAACATATGATTTGCTTTCATTCATTTAAAGTTCAAAAACAGGCAAAAATAATTTATAGTGACAGGGTAGTGTTTATCTTGGGGCAGTCATGCCCGAGAGCAGGCACACCAAGGCTATTCTGGAGAGCTGCTATTTCTCTATTTCCCGAATTTTAGGTCTATTTGAGTATTTTTCTAAACACTACCCTACAATCAATATTTTTAAAACCCTGTGTAATATGAAATCTCTATTTTCAATAGCATTTTCTCTACTTTGCAAATGAATTTGGTTAGTTGCTCAGATCCAGGAAAGATGCTAGACACTGGGAATGTTAAGGTGAGAAAGAGACTGTCCTCAAGATCTCAAGGTATGATGAGGGAGTGGCTCTGACCCACGGTGCATGACATAAGCAGAGGGTTCTCAGATGGTAGAGGTGGGTACCTCTCTCATTCTGGAGATGGGAGGGGTCATAGAAGGCTTCCAGTAAGAGGTGATGCTTGAGCCACCTCTTAAAGATTGTATAGGCATTAGCCGGGCAGGGAAGGGTGCAAAGAAGGATCTCAGAGGGAGGAATTCTCAATGGGTAAATCATAAAAGAACGTGCCCGTAATTGGTATGGTGTGAGTGCAGCATACAAATAAAGTAGCAAAGAATAAGCTCACGTATTTACCTTTTTTTTTTTTTTTTTTTTTTGGTGAGAACACTCTATTTTGGCATATACTTCAAATTGCTGAGACTTAAATCTTAAGTTGCTGATCAAATCAAAATTGCTGAGACTTGGATCTTAAATGTATGTTCTTTCCACAAAAAGAAAAAAAAGATAATTATGTGACATGATAGAGGTGGAGGCTAACGCTTTGGTGGTAATCTTATTGCAACATATAAATGTGTCACATCAATGCACTGTACACCTTAAACTTGCACAATGTTATGTGTCAATTACATCTCAATAAAAAACCCACACAATAAGGTATTATCAACTGTAGTCACCATTCTGTACATTAAACACTCAGACCTTTTCCATCTTATAACCGAAAGTTTGTACCATTTTACCAACCTCACCTCATTTCTCCCCCAGCTCCCAGCCTCTGGCTGCCACCATTCTACTCTTTGTTTCTATGAGTTTGACATTTTATTTTTATAGATTTCACTTATAAATGATACCATGCAGTATTTGACTTTTCTCTGACTGGCTTATTTCATTTTGCATAATGCCCTCTAGTTTCATCTGTGTTGCAGGGAGGAATTCTCAATGGGTAAATCATAAAAGAACATAAAAGAATCTTGCAAATAACAAGATATATGTATCACATCTTCTTCTTTTTTTTTTTTTAAAGATTTTATTTATTTATTTGACAGAGAGAGATCACAAGTAGACGGAGAGGCAGGCAGAGAGAGAGAGAGAGAGAGGGAAGCAGGCTCCCTGCTGAGCAAAGAGCCCGATGCGGGACTCAATCCCAGGACCCTGAGATCATGACCTGAGCCGAAGGCAGCGGCTTAACCCACTGAGCCACCCAGGCGTCCCTGTATCACATCTTCTTTATCCATTCATCCATCAACAGACACTTTGGCTTTTTCCATACCTTGGCTATTACAAATAATACTTCAATGAACATGGAGGGCAGATATCTCTTCAAGATAATGATTTATTTTTTTCTTTGAATATATACCCCAAAGTGGACTTGCTGGATCACATGGTTGTTCTATTTTTAAATTCTTGAGGCATCTCCATAATGTTTTCCACAGTAGCTGCACCAATTTACCTTCCCACCGACAGAGTACAAGGATTCCTTTTTCTCCACAGTCTTGCCAACACTAATCTCTTGTCATTTTAATAATAGCCATCCTAACAGGTGTGAAGTTATAACTCATAATGATTTTGATTTGCATTTCCCTAATGACTGGTGATGTTGAATACCTTTTCATATACCTGTGGCCATCTGTATATTTTCTTTGGAAAAATGTCTATTCAGGTCCTTTGTCCATTTTAAAATTTGGGTTATTTGTTGGCTTGTGGTTATTGTTGTTTTGCTTTTTTTTTTTTTTAAAGATTTTATTTATTCATTTGACAGAGAGAGATCACAAGCAGACAGAGAGGCAGGCAGAGAGATTGAGAGGGAAGCGGGCTCCCTGCCGAGCAGAGAGCCCAATGTGGGACTCGATCCCTGGACCCTGGGATCATGACCCGAGCCGAAGGCAGCGGCCTAACCCACTGAGCCACCCAGGCGCCCCTGTTGTTTTGCTTTTGAGTTGTAGGAGTTTATTGTATATTTTTTATATTAACCCTTTATTGGATATGTGGTTTGCAACTATGTTCTCACATTCCATAGGTTGCCTTTTTATTTTGTTGATGGTTTCCTTTGCTGTGCAAAAGCTTTTCGGTTTGATGTAGTCCAACTTATTTTTGCTTTTGTTACCTTTGACATCGGATTCAAAAAATCATTGCCAAGGGGCGCCTGGGTGGCTCAGTGGGTTAAAGCCTCTGCCTTTGGCTCAGGTCATGATCTCAGGGTCCTGGGATCGAGCCCCACATCAGACTCTCTGCTCCGCAGGGAGCCTGCTTCCTCCTCTCTCTGCCTGCCTCTCTGCCTACTTGTGATCTCTGTCTGTCAAATAAATAAATAACATCTTTTAAAAAAAAATCATTGCCAAGACCAATGTCAAGGAGCTTTTCCCTATGTTTTCTTGTAGGAGTTTTATGGTTTTAGGTCTTATGTCCAAGTCTGTAATCAATTTTGAGTTGATTTTTGTGTATGGTATAAGATGGGTCCAGTTTTCCCAGCATTATTTATTGAAGACACTATCCTCTCCATACTCTATGTTCTTGGCACTTTTGTTGAAAATTAGTTGACCATGTATGGGTATATTGCTCAGTCGGCTAAGCATCTGACTCTTAATTTCCACTCAGGTCATGATTTTAAAGTCATGAGATTGAGCTCCACATTGGGTTCCCTGCTCAGTGGGTAGTCTGCTTCTCTTCTTCTCCCTCTTCCTCTGCCCTTCTCCTTGCACATGCTCCCCCACCCTAAAATCAATCAATCAATCAACCAATCAATCTTAAAAAAGATTTTATGCATAGGTATACTTCTGGGCTCACAGTTCTGTTCCACTGATCTATGTGCCTGTTTTTAACGCCAATACCATGTTGCTTTAATTATTATTATAGCTTTGTAATATAGCTTGAAATTTGGAAATGTTATGGATGCCTCCAGCTTTGTCTTTCTAAGATTGCATTAGTTACTTGTGATCTTTTGTGGCTCTATACACATTTTCTATTTCTGTGAAAAATGCCATTGGAATTTTGATCATGATTACATTGCATCTATAGATGGCTTTGGAGAGTATGGACATTTTAATAGAATTAATTCTTCCAGTTCATGAACACAGAATAGTCTTCCATTTATTTGTTTCCGTTTCAATTTCTTTCATCATTGTCTTATAGTTTTCAATGTACAGATCTTTTGTCTTGGTTAAATTTATCCCTAAATATTTTATTCTTTTTGATGCTACTGTAAATGGGATTGTTTTCTTAATTTCCCTTCAATAGTTCATTGTTAGTGTATAGGAATGCAACATGTTTTTCTCTGCTGATCTTGTATCCTGCAACTTTGCTAAATTCATTTATTAGTTCGTGTGGGTTTTGTTTTTGTTTTTTTTTTGGTGTGGAATTTTTAGGATTTTCTATATATAAAATCATGTCATCTGCAAACAGAGACAATTTTACTTCTTCCTTTCCAATTTAGATGCTTTTTATTTCCTTTTCTTGTTAATTGTTCTTGTTTGGACTTGAAGTACTATGTTGAATAAAAATGGTGAGAATAGGCATGCCTGTTTTGTTCTTGATCTTAGCGGAAAAACTTTCATCTTTTCACTATCATGTATGATGTTAGCTGTGGGCTTGTCATGTGTGGCCTTTTTTTATAAAAAAGATTTTATTTGGGACGCCTGGGTGGCTCAGTTGGTTAAGCAGCTGCCTTCGGCTCAGGTCATGATCCCAGCGTCCTGGGATCGAGTCCCACATCGGGCTCCTTGCTTGGCGGGGAGCCTGCTTCTCCCTCTGCCTCTGCCTGCCATTCTGTCCGCCTGTGCTTGCTCTCTCTCCCTCTCTCTCTGACAAATAAATAAAAAAAAATCTTAAAAAAAAAAGATTTTATTTATTTATTTGACAGAGAGAGATCACAAGTAAGCAGAGAGGCAGGCAGAGAGAGAGGGGGAAGCAGGCTCCCTGCTGAGCAGAGAGCCCGATGTAGGGCTCAAATCCCAGGACCCTGAGATCATGACCTGAGCTGAAGGCAGAGGCTTAACCCATTGAGCCACCCAGGTGCCCCAGTGCCCAGACTTTTTACTGGAGGCTGGTCACATTGGTACCCCGTGCCAGGTACATATGCAAATTCCAGACTCTCAGAAAGAAAGCAGGTGTTGAGCATAAACCCACTGAGCCACCCAGGCGCCCCTCATGTGTGGCTTTTATTATGTTGAGGTACGTTCCATCTAAACCTAATTTGTTGAGTTGTTTTTTTTTTTTAATCAAGAAAGGGTGTTGAATTTTGTCAAATGCTTTTTCTGCATCTGTTGAGACAGTCTTAAGATTTTTATCTTTCATTTTGTTAATGTGGCATATCATATTCACTGTGCATATGTTGAACTGTCCTTGCATCCCAGGAATAAGTCTCATTTGATCATGGTGTATGAGCCTGATAATGTACTGTCGCATTCAGTTTGCTAATATTGTGTTGAGGATTTTCATATCAATGTTCAATACGGATAGTGACCTATCATTTTCTTTTCTTGTAGTGGCCTTGTCTGACTTTGGTATCAGGGTACTGCTGTCCTGGTAAGAGTCTGGAAGGGTTCCATCCTTTTCAATTTCCTGTTGGTATTTTTGAATGATCATCCTGGCTGGTGTGGGAAACCTGTTGGGTTCTCCTAGCTGGGTGGGCGAACCTGTGCAGATAGAACAGTAACAACAAAAATAAACAAAAATAAAAACACAAGATCTGGGGGTGTAACAGGGTATCTAGGGTGAGGCAGGGAAAGATTGGAAGTGGTTATTTAGAGTCCTGTATAATAGGAAAGCACCACTCCTGGACCCTATCAAAGATATTAGCAGTCCAAATAAGCCCACTGGTGGCCACTCAATACCACAGTGTTGCAACAGTCCTTTTGCTTTGCCTTAAACCCATAATCATTTACTGAAATGTATCCATGGGAGTTTTCATTGCACAATTCTCCCATAGATGCTTCCAAAAATTCTGGCCATTGGAACTGTGAATAATTTTAGTTGTCTTCAGTGTCTTCAGTTTCAGGTTCCTAGCCCACGAAGCTGTGATTCAGTAGAGATGCGTTGAACACCTCAGGAGCCAACAAAAGCATGTCATCAAGTGTTTGCCCACCTTCCAGTTCAGTGGGTGAAGTATCAACCCACAAAGCCTGGACTGTGAGTCCAGAAGGCTTGGAATCTGTGTAATTATCTTTGTTTCAACAGTACTTACTAAGTTGTTATCTGCCAATAAATATCTAGATGAAGGTGACTCCTGCTTTAAATAGGAGAGGAAGGGCAGAATAGGGAAAACTTCTTACCCAAAAGCAATGTTAGAATTTACAGTTGGGTGCTCTCCTCATTATATTTATCAAAGTGTTCTTTTTTTTTTTTTTTAACAGCAAAACAAAGACTAACCCACAGGGTTTTAGCTAGGCACAATAAAGCAAAACAGAAATTATGGTTTTGAAATCCAAGGCAAATGATGTTTTGACTTTAAAGCTTTTGCTTACTTCTATAGGAAAAAAAAAGTACTGAAAAATTAGAGGGGAAAGAAGCATTCCCTAGGTGTTAGAGGAGGCATAAAATAGCCCTTCTAAGATGCTTTGTTCCTCCAAACCCCAGACACTCCATATGCTTTATAAACAAAGAACTTCTGCTCATTTTTAGTATACCAAAAGTGAAACCTGCATGGAGAAGTGTGGCATGAATCAATGTCTGAGAAGATAGCCCATGAAGCCATTTTTAACCAAGCTTTGAATGTAAGTCAGTGCTTAGTATGCAGGATGAGAAACGCTCCATGACTTAAAGAAGTTGATTCACAGTGTGGAATTCTGGAGCTAGATGTTTATTGACAGATGACATCTGGCTAAGTACTACTGGAATGAAGAATGAGACTGATTCCAAGCCTCCTGGACTCAAAACCCAGGCTCGGTGGGCCGACACTTGACCCACTGATCTGGAAGGCAGGCAAGTACTTGATGCCATGACATTAGGATGTCATGTTCTCCCACCTCCTCTCCTCCACATGTGTGCCCAGCCTGGATATATCCTGCCAATCTTGGGGTTAGAGCTTCATTTGGTAACCCTGATTGGCAAAGTATTAACTATGTAACCGGAATTGCAACATCTGTGCAATTGTTGTTTTGTCTTTCCCAAACTTATTTTCTAAATTAGTTTATCCTTGCAAAATGGAATATTTAATATTTCTGAAGTCTTCAAAAGATGATGCTGGAGATTTAAAATTGACATTTTCTACAATTCCTTCATTGCAACACATTTTCTTCTTCTTGATCATTACAAAATAAAGGCATCAGTGATCCAAACTATCTGTGCAGAATAACGTTTCCCTTGGATGCACGCAGACTAGAATTTAGGATTGTGCCACCTGGCACACAGTAGGCCCCCAAAATATAAAGTATCCCAGACTTCCCAACACCCAAATCAGCATAGAGTACCTCATGAAAGAAGTTCAGTCTCCTGGTCTCACAGATCCACATGAGGCCATGATAGTGTTGGGTGGCTGGCATGGCCCACACCTTCGGCTGAGCTAGCCAACAGGCCTGCCTCCAGAGGAATTAGGAAGGGAAAGCTTTGTCCCCTCCTTCCAGTGGCGAGCCAGCTTATCATCACATCTTTGACAAATGGAGTTGAAAAATGGAAGCAATCTGAGTGTTTAGAAGTAACAGAGGAGAATTTCTTCCCGCCAGGATTAAGGGTGTGGACAGGGCAATAAGCAGTAATTTTCTGAGCATTTCAAGAAGCTAAGGGAACCGCTTAAGCTTGGAGTCATAAGTTTGGAGCCAAAAGATGGTGGTTCAAGGCAGAGGAATGCTGCAGGCAGGAAACTAGGGTGAGGGTGGGAGTGGGGGAAGGGGTGTACAACAGATGGGAAAACTGTAAGAGGTGGAGGTATTTACAAGACTGGCGGTGAAGGGATCTGATCCTTAGACAACTTGCAGATTTAAAGTTTATGATATTTTTGTCTGTGAATTAACTCTCTCAGTAGCTTGGAACTGAAGAGGCATTTTCTGGGAGCTGGGCACCTGTCTGGAGAAAGTAAAGCATAAGCTAGACTCCTTCTCCCACAAAAATAACCCAGACCTCTGGGCGCCAGAGGATCAGCAAAGCCAGGGTTACACTGGTAAGCAGTTTCAGCCCTTGAAAAGGAGTTCTGAATTTTGTTGCTTTTCTTAAAACAGATGCACTATTTCTAAGCCATTTGCCCCAGCTTTACTATTTGACCTAAATCAATCTTCTAGATTTTGGGGATCTCAGCCATTCTCTTCATCTATAGAACAGACTTACTGGCTCATCTTTAAGAGATTCAGACGGGATGAATAATTGCCTTGAAAAAACAGAAGCAATGACTCATCATTCTAAAAATCCATACTGCTTGGCATTTACAGCACTCCTACTCTGTATCGTAGGAGATGAAAAAAGAATTTGCTGTTGGTGCCCTCTGAAGAATGAATCTTCTTCCCATCTCTGCAAGAGGAGGTGCATTATCAGTGGAGCAGGTCATTTCAGACAAAACCTCCAGTTCTTTCAAGGATGTCAGGAACAGGAAGTACACATCAATACAGGCTTGAGGTCTTGGGCCCATGGGTATCTGTGCCTTTGGGTACAATGCTCGGGATCACGAAAGGCTCTGGTAGCAGGACCGTGGGTAGGATCCACAGGGTTTGCTTTCTGTTCCTTATTATTGGCCTGTCTTCAGGCTCTTCCCAGAAGCCAGAGAGATTGGCAGAATTTAAAAAGCAAGAGAAAAGGCAAAGAGGTTAGAACTTGGGTCTTAAAGGGATCCATTCAGGACACAGTGCCTCAACCAGGTCACAGGGACTTCTCCATACTTTAGTTGTGGTGGAGAAAGGTCCATAGAGAAGAGGAAAAGAGGTGGACCTTAAATGGGCATTTGCAGCAGAAACCGACTAGCTGTGCAACAGACCTTCTTCTTCTCCTGGCCCCTTACTAGACTACATTTCCCAGCCTCCTCTGCAGTTAGGTCATGCCATGTGACTGAGTTCTGGCCAATGCAATGTGGGTAGAAAAGCCACATATGTCACTTCCATGTCTGGGCTTTTTGAAACCTCCTGTGTAAGCAATTTCTGTTACTCTCTTTTTCTCTCCTTCTATTTTACCCCTTCCCACCATCTGCTGATGAAATTGGTGCTCAGAGTACTCTTGGAAGCCACATTTTGAAGATTTTTAGAGTCTTTTCTGCTTCAGGTCCTGAATGATGGTGAGGACAGAGGCCCCCCGCCCAACTTCCTGTACTGACTGTACTTTTTATGATTAAGAAATAAACTTTGGTGTTTTAAAGCCATCCGGATCATGGGGTTGATCTATTATAAGAACTAGCTTGACCTTAATGGGGACAGAATTCAACATAATAGAAGAAACACTTCTGTATGGCTGTTGAAATTATTATTCACATTTCCTTGTACACCTGTTTAGATTTTTTTCCCCTAGTTTTCCACTGTGATGACATCATTTTAAAGACTTATAACTCCCCAGGAAGACGGGATTTCAGACACAGGCTAGGCCCAGAGCCTAAGCACCTGAAGAATGGGCAGAGTTCCTTTGAGCACAGAAACATGCCAGAAAGAAAGAAGACAAAAGGTGACCTCATTTCTCCTGATTACTGAGATGTGGGAAGAAAGGGTGGTAACTTCTTAAATTTTTTAAAAAGATCATTCCCCATTCCCAACTAAAGCGGCCTATGTTTAGAAAGTCTGAAAAACATATTTTTAAAAAGGTCTTTTAAAAGGTACATAATGAGAAACATATGATCTTGACTGATCTCCAAAATTAGGCTGATATTTAGTACTGAGGCTTTGTATTGGATTCCCAGAGAGTTTCTGGTATATAGTATATTTCTACATCTCACACCATCTGTGACAAGCTGGAGTCCACAGCTCTGAACCATGGGATTCAGACTCACTTGTCCATCCTGCTTCAGGGAGCCAGCAGGTCAAGGCCAGCTGCTATGAACGGCATCAGCAGCTACCCAAGGCATCTATAGCCCTTTTGGAACTTCTCCAGGCCACTGAGATTGGCCTATCATACCTCCTCATCCGTTTTCTTGGTTTCTTGATCACTTTTAAATTTAATTTCTCAGTTCCCACTCTCTCCCTAGCTGTCTTGGGTTGGTCATTGACTATGCTCCTGGCCTCTGGCACGATCCTAAGATAATGCTCAATTGTCAGCTAATATTCAACTGTCCAAGTCAGAACATGGACTGGCTGGTAGGGATGTTTCTACGTCGTCACAGCAGAACATGTGGCAGTGATTCTGGTTACCATAAGCTTGAAGAGCATGGTCAGGCTGTGCAACCCGAGCTACATTGCAGTGTACAGGACACTTGTTGTTTACAGATAGGCCCAGGTCTCAATTTTGGCTCTTAACTTTAGCCAGCAGCCATCACCCGCCTTTACCGATGCTATTACAGATGAGCAGAGCCGCAGTTCAAGTGTCCCGTGTGAAGCCTTACCATGCATTGCTCTAGCAGATGCTCCTGGTGCCCTGCCCATATCACCTTGGTGCTGCTGCTTTTCACTGTGAACACCTGTGACTCCCTGCCCGCGGGCACGTTTTATGGTTGCAAGGCAAACACAGTCTGAAATGCTGAAGAGTTAATGAGCCCCAAAGTAGCCTGCAACCCACAACTATTGTGGACGTGGTGGTGAAGTGCCCCAGCTTCCTTAACCCTCAAGGGGACGGACCCTGAAGCATATTTTACATGGTAGTCTAGAGTTTCCCAGTAGGACTGAACTCCGGTTGCCCACAGTGGCAACTGGATTGTTAACACACCATTAACTTGCTTTCTTCCCTTGTTTCTCTCACTTCCCTACCCTCCCAGTGATGCTTCCTGAGATCACCTTCCAAATAAATCCCTCACACCCAAATCCTTGTCTCAGGGTCTGCTTTCAGAAGTACCCAAACTGAGAAATCTGCTCTTTTCGAATCATACGATGAAGCAGAGAAATTACCCCCAAAAAGTTAGCAAAAGAAGGAAGAAGCAATGACAGAGTCTATGTCTTCCATGGGTCTTCCATGGAATAAACAGTGGAGCTCCATGCCAGAGATGATTTATTATTCTAGACTTGTGCTGTCCAATATGGCGGCCCTTAGCCACACGTGGCCGCTGAGCACTTGAGATGTAGCTAGAGCAACTTAGGAAATAAATTTAAAATTTTATTTCATTTTAATTAGCTTACATTTAAACAGCCACACATGGCTAGTGGCTACTGCACTGGACAGTACAGATCATGGAACACTGTCATCATTGCAGAAAGTTCTATTGGGCAGCACTGGTGTGGAAAAGTTTTTCTGTAAAGGGCCAGATAGGATTTTAGACATTGTTATTTATAGGATCTCCAATACAACTACTCAACTCTGCTCTTGTAGTGTGAAAGTAGCCACAGACAACATGTAAATGAATGAGCATGGCTGTGTCCCAAAAGAACTTTATGGACCCTGAAATTTGAATTTCATGCAGTTTTCACACATCACGATATATATTATTCTTCCTTTGATTTTTTTTCTCCCCAACTATTTGAATGTATAAAACCATTCTTATTTAATGGCACTGTGCAAAGGAGTGGTGAGCCATTGTTTTCTGGCCCTTATTCTAGATAACAGGATTGTTAACCATTACGGAGGGAATTATTATTAAGATGCCCCAATAACACAATGCAGATGTGACATCATTGACCAAAACATCAAAAAGCCGATCACTCTGAATTAAATCAGCCTTTGAAGACAAAGCTCAGTTCAGACTGTGTATCACTGTCAGCTGAAGTCAGCAAAGAGAAGTTTTTTTCTAATATTTCCAAGGTTCCTTCCATGGTGGTCACAGAGTCATCAGGGCTGTTCTTGAGAAAGCCAAGGAAGCCCAGGGTTTCCTGTTTCACTCCCCTTGCCCGTTTTGCTTCTCACAACAGCACTCTCCTCACACAGAGGAACGCCGCGGTGTTCTCTGACCTCTTAGATCCCATTCATTTGCCTTGTCTGCTCTATTTCTTTCTCTACCACCTGCCCTTGCCACAAAGATCAATACTTAGGCCTGGCAAAGATTCTCTCAAAGCTTTCAAATGGCTCCCAGCATGATAAAAGGTTACTTTTCAAAAACACAGTGTTCTCAGAATATGAGGCCATCAAAATAGCTAATTTAATCTTGAGACACCAGGACTTAAAGAAATGTTATCTGTATACCACAGACAATTCTTTATTTTTGAGACCTGTTTTGGAACCAGCTGAAAGCAAGCTGGGGAGGCGATGGGAGTGGGACCGGGAGTGTTTCCAGCTGGACAATTTAACACAACAGTTCTTCACTGTAACTCAGCAGAGAATTGGCCACATCAAGCTAAAGGATCAAAAATGAGGTACCTGGCAGGGATCAATAAAGCAGTAGGGGAGAACCGCTTCTGGAAAAGACCGAGCTATCTGCTCAGTCAGCTCTCAAGAGCTCCCAGAAGAAATGATGGGCACTGACATTTTGTCAGCTCTGCCAACAGAGCCCAGAAACCCAGCTGGTGCCTCTGATGTTAGCTCTTGCTGCAGAGTCAAAGGTCTTGAGGCGAGGAAAAGCAGGCTTTTTTGCTTCCTTCTAAAAAATGATGCATGGTGTTCTAGCAAAAAAAAAAAAAAAAAAAAAAGTAAAAGTAATATCCTCTTCAGCTGGGGTTTAAAACAGCCCCTGAAAGCTCTTTGTAATCAATAATATAGATCTCATTATGGGGCCTGCATTAAAGAGGTAGGAGCTATGTTAACTTGACAACTTCCTTGTGGGAAGAACAAGCAGAGCTTGGCCACGTGTGAGTTTGTCTCTCTCACGCCGAATACGCACACTCCAGCAGCCCGAGTGGGGAGTCCGGGCAGAGAGTGCTTGACCCATCATGATGCTGCCGCTCACGTCTCACAACCATGCTGTGCTTCTTTGAGAGGTGGGGAAACAGGGTCTCGAGGAGGCCGATTTGGCCGAGTCTCTGGGCAAATGGGTGGGAGAAGCAGGCTGCCATCCGAGTCTTACTCCCGACTCCACGCCAGCCCTGGGCTGCTCTTCCACGCGGGGGGACAGATTCTACTGTGGGCAGGGCTGCAGACCAGGCCTGATTTTGGTGCCGGCGCTGGTGAAGGCCATGGGCAGACCCAGAGAGCCCAGCCTGCGTGCTCCTCAACTCAAGCTTCAAAACATTACAGAGTCCATAAACTAAGGATGTTGCTTTCTTTGAAGCCCTTACCAAGGCCAGATGCCTGAAGTGGCTGCTCTCTTAGGGCTAGCCAATGGGTTTACCCCGTCCACGTGCAAATGAGAACCCCTAGTCCCAGACCAGCCACAGTTTTTTTTCCTCCTGTCCCTCCAATCTCTTTTTTTTTTTTTTAAAGATTTTATTCATTCATTTGACAGAGAGAGAGAGAGATCACAAGTAGGCAGAGAGGCAGGCGGAGAGAGAGGGTGGAAGCAGGCTCCCAGCTGAGCAGAGAGCCCGATGCAGGGCTCGATCCCAGGACACTGAGATCATGACCTGAGCTGAACGAAGGCAGAGGCTTAACCCACTGAGCCACCCAGGCGCCCCTCCCTCCAATTGCTTATAAATCCTGTCGAGGACTTCTCGGCTCTGTCCACCAACAGATTTCCTCACACGTAAGAAAATAATCTGCATGCAAAACAATGAAATATCTCTGGGTTTTTCCTCAATATAGGTAAACCATGCCATAGACAGTGGGACACTACATGCTCTAGAAGTAGGTAGTGTTTAAATTTTTTTTACCCCGAACACATATTTTTTTTTTTTTTAAATTGAACTTATTGGGGCGCCTGGGTGGCTCAGTCATTGGGCATCTGCCTTCGGCTCGGGTCAGGATTCTGGGGTCCTGGGATGGAGCTCCGCATCGCCTGCTTCTCCCTCTCCCATTCCCTCTGCTTGTGTTCCCTCTCTCGTTGTGTTTCTCTTTGTCAAATAAATAAAATCTTTAAAAAAAATTGAACTTATTATTTTGAGATAATTGCAGATTCACATGCATTGCATGAAATAATACAGAAATCCTGTGTGCCCTTCACCTAATTTCGTTGATGGTGTGTCTTCCAAAACTACGGTACAGTTGTGTTCACCTTTTAAAAATAATTTTTTTTTTCACATGGTGGCGATTTGATATACCTGAACATAGTGGAAGGATTCCCTTCATCTTGTTAAGTATCACATCCATCACCTCACATATTTATCTTTTTTCTTTTTGGTGAGGGCATGTACGTTCTCCTCTCTTGGCTAATCGCAGTTATAGGATACAGTGTTATCAGTGACAGTTACTGTGTCTCACATTAGATCCTCAGATTTCATTTTATAGCTGAAAGTTTGTATCCTTTGACCAACCTCTCCCTATTTCCCTCATCACCCAGCCCCTGGAAGCCACTTTTCTATTCCATTCCTATGAGTTTGACGTTTCTTAGATTGCACACGTAAGTGATGTCAAACAGTATCTATCTCTTTCTGCCTGACTTCACATAGCCTGATACCCTTGAGGTCCATCCATGTTGTCATAAATGGCAGGATTTCCTTCTTTCTGTATTAACTTTTATAGTAAAGGAAAAAATTGTTTCATTATCAGGGGAGGAAAGAGACAAGGGGGCAACTGGGGGTGAAGAGGAAGTGGCAAGGATGGGACTGCTTCCTTCCGGAAAGAAGAAGAGAACCCGGAAGTAAGGAGAGTTGAGAAAAGATGGAGACCGTGGGTCAGTCACTGCGCTCCGACCCACAGCTTCCTGCCACTGTGCACCAGGCACATGCTCTGCTCCAGGAGCAGGGAAGAGAGGGGTATTTTATTTAATTCCCATTGGGGAAAAGAGAGTCTCCCCTGCCAGATAGAAACATGAATGGGATCGTACTTCTGGTGCGCTATCTTCGCCATCTTTCTTTTCTGGTCTTCCCTCCACATCCTAGCTCATGGATGAGTTCATGTAACCATATCAAGCCCAGCTGGGGGACACGTGGCTGACTAACTTTATGCCACTAAGCTGTTTATTACTCTCAGTTATCTTCTAAACTATATCTCAAAAAGAAAGAAAGAAAGAAGAAAAGAAAGGCCTACTTTCTGTGATTTCCTTTTCTCCTTCATCTTCAAACAGAATATTTCATTAACTTCCTTTATCATTGCGATATAAGAGGAACCAAAGATAATGTAGCAGCAATTTCTATTTTAATTTTCAAAGAAGACATGCTTCTCTGTATCATTTGCTCATCTTTAGTCCTAAAGCAAGAAAACATTTTAAAAGACCATAACGGATAACTTTCCTTTCAGATGCAACTTCAAGTATTACTCATCTCTGATAACATTTTCTTAGAGTTTATAAGGCATGTAAATATCCCCTCTTAGTACATAAATATGCTGAATAAATATTCCCTCTTATAGGAGGGTCACACTGGATAAGAGTCTGTCAAGAAGCTTTATTCTGATCTATTTTTGTGGATTTATTCTACATATTCTACATTCATTTTAATGTGATAATTCCCCTGTGGTTGAAAATAGGATATGCTTGCTCTTCCTAGAATGGAGGGACACTAAAATAAATTTGACTTAAATAGATCCACCTGAAAAAATGCACTAAGCTATCCAGGGTTAGCACCATAAGAATGAGATTTTGGAACAAATCATACTACATACCCTTTTTCTACTAAAATCTAATAAAGATGAGATAATAGGAGACATCAGGGCATTCTACCCGAGGCTCCAGAAATATCACTCTTGCTCAATAATCAGGAGTACAGGAACCCATCCTCATCTTCACTCATCCCAGTTTGCCTTTCTCCAGCGCAGGCACATGGTCACCCACAGCACTGGGGTGGTGGGAGGCACAATTTCATTTTGGATTGAGGGGGTAAAGGGAAAGCACAAGACCCAGGGCAACTATCTTAATTTATAGTATCTTGTGAGTAACTCTGTTGTGAATTCCCAAATTAAGGTTTTGAATCCACCCTTTTAAAAAATTATTATTATGTTCAATTAGCCAGCGAATGCTCTCTTCTTAACCATGGCCCGGAGCTTATAGACAAATTAAAGGGAAATAAGGAGAAAATAGTTGTATCAGTTAGGACTACATTGGACTGTACATAATAGTAACTTTTTATAATGTAAGAAAAATAGTAACTCTAGAAGCAGCAGAGCAAGGTGTCCCCAGGGACACAGGTTTCTTTTATCTCTCCGTTCTGCCATCCTTGGTCTGTAGCTGCCATCTTGAAGGCTGCAAGATGGCTGCTCCACCTGCAGACATCATGTCCCCATTCCAGGGAGGAAGAATGTGAAGGGTGAAGGGAAGGCACTGAGTTCGCCCCTATCTATCAGAAGAGCAATAGCTTTTGGAGAAGACTCACTCAGTTGACATCTGCTTACATTTCCCTGGACAAAACTGGGATACATGGACACTAGCTTTAAGGAGTCTAGGGAGGTATTTTTAATGGGACACATTATAGCCCTGAACAACAACAGACTCCCATCAGTAAAAAAACACACAGAGTTGAACGACAGCTATCAGCATCTGGCAAAAAAGTTAAGACAGTATCTGTCCTATGTCTACAAATTAGGAAGGTCAAAAGAGAGACCTTGGACACATTCGCTACAACTCTGGGGAGACATGCAGAGCAGTATAATGCATAATGTCTAGAACTAAGGCTTTAGACTATGGAACATGTATATTTGAATCTTAGCTTGGCTTGTTATCAACTGTGACCTTGAATAGATCATTTTGTTTCTGTTTTCTCTGGAGTACATTTCTCATGCCTACAGGAGAGGGCTATTTAAGGATCAAATGAAATCATGTTTTCACAATGCCTTTCCTCCATTCCGCTACATTACAAATCCCAGCACACAGACCCCAGCAGGCACACTCTCATGCTTTCAAAGTGGAGAGCAAATTTATCAGCAGCCCATAAAAAAGAGACAATTTAGATAAAGCAAAGCAATTCACCTCTTAGTTTACATTTTCATGTCGTGTGAAGTCAATTAAGTAATGAGACATAACAAAATGGCAATAGCATCTATCCCGCAATGTCTGGTCTCTGTGTGTTTTGATGACATGTAGAAAATGTTCACCTGATGGTGATGAATGTGCTAACCCCAAATGGGCTCAGAGAACTTCTGTGAAGTTCAGAAATTTCCAGCAAATGATATAGATCTCAGTTTCTAACAAAAGTGGGTCTAACAAATATGACAAAATATAGTACCCAAGTTAAGGCAACAAACAATCCTGAGCAGCTTCTATGCAATTTTTGAGAATGACGATGAATGGATTGACAGAAGAACACTGTCTAGGCAAAGCAAAAAATTAACATGAGCTTTGAAATGGCCCCAAAGGCTTTGATCCTCAGCAATGTGTTCTATACTTAATGCACATGAAAACTTACCTAGACTGCTTAGTAAGATACTCGACCATTTCTAAGTTCCATGTATTTTTACATTTCCACTAATCTTTTAAAAAGATTTATTCATCTGAGAGAGAGAGCACACACAAGCAAGGGGGAGGGGGAGAAGAAGAGGGAGAAGCACTTCCTTCAGTGGGGAACCCAACGCAGGGCTCCATCCCAGGCCCCTGGGATCGAGACCCCACCCGAAGGCAGATGCTTAATGGGCTGAGCCACCAAGGCACCTCTCTATTAATGTAATCTTATTCCACATCACAGTTCAGGAGATAAGCTTGCTATGCATTTTAAGGGACAAATATTCGCTGATGGTGTTGTTGTTAAATGATTAAAATAGATTTATAATTTTGAACGGTCTTGACAAAGTTTCCCGTGGCTAAAGAATTGCATCTCTGGGCTGTGAACTACATAATCCTTCCACGGTAAAGAACAAGTATGCCAGAGCTGCTATCTGTGGTCAGCCACAAGCTAAACACCGTTAAGCTGCTCTAATGGAAGTGTCATTAGAGTGCATGTTCTGTTCCATGTGTCTGTCACGCCAATAAGTTACACTGTCTTTGAGGGTTGGGTGGGTCATTTTGAATGTATCCAGAGCAGGATCCAAAAACTGCATCAAGAAGCAGTGTTTGAAGAAAGCAGGGATGTTTAAACTAGGGAAGCAGAAACTAACAGGAAATATGATCATTGTCTTCAGAGAGTTAAATGGCTCTCAGGCTCAAAAGAAACGGTTTTACTCTACATTGCTTCAAAGGTCAGAAGTAAGACCAATGAATACAAGTTGCCCAGGGAGGGCATTCAGTTCAGAGTAAGAAGAAACTGTTCCAACAAGGAAATGAGCAGCCTCATAAGAAATGAATTCCTGTGTATTAAATATCCATCTCGAGGCATGGTGATCATCTGTCAGGGATATTGCATTAGGTGGGAGGATAGAATAGATTAATCTAAACATCTCTTCCAGCCCTGGATTGATTCTAACACTCACAGCGCTTGGTGAGTCTGACTTTCCAAATTCAGAAAGAAAACATCTCTAAATCTAAATCCGAGCTAGAAGCCATAATGATATGCCTTTGTTTTTTGTACATTTCAGGCTTTGAGGATTTTAGAGGATTACTGTCAGGGTTATTGTATTCTAGTAGCACAAATAAGCTCTCTTACTGAAGTACCCAGAGCCCTTTAAGAAGGGCTACTCTGTTTTGATGAGTTTTTGGTAAGTGTTCCTCTTTATTATGTGATCCAGAGACATCAAGGTCAAAGTCACAGTTCCAAAGGCGTGAATGCCAAGAAACCCAGGATTTCTTCCATCCACCACTCACTTTGCCAGGTGCACTTTTCTGCCTGCTGCTCTGTGCTCTGAAGAGGGTTCCCATATCTTACTGCCTGGCTCATAGCTCCCTGTCACAGATGTATGGCATTCCCTTCTGATCTACAACTTGATCTACAATGGGCCAGGAAGGACTGGATGAAACAGGGGCCAGAGGCTGTCAGCTCAGGATCCAGACTGAGGCCTGACTCTCCCTTCTCCTCCAGGCTCCAAATATTTTTGCAGAAACAGAAACTATACATCTTATCTGTAACATTAACATAGAATGTCAAGCACAACAGGTCTTTGATGTGTAATTGTTGCATGTGAGTATATGGAATCAGCACAATATCAAAGGCCTAAGTAACCTTGTCTCCTGCCACCCAAGAAGTGAAGGAGGCTAAAAATCCTTTAGTGGTCTGAGACAGATCAATACTGAACTCTCAGGCAGGAAATCACGGCACTCTCACACAGAAAGCTCCTCAGACCTCGCCCGCACCAGACTCGGAGCCAGACATCCTGACACAGGCTAACATAATGGCTCATAAGCGGTGAACGGCTCCTTAAATTGTAGCCTAAATTCTCCCACAATATCTCCAGCTCAGAAGCCCCTTTGCAGAGGAAGCCTGAGATGAAGGAACACTCAATATTTCCAAACAAGTTTTAAATTCCCTGATTTGGGTGAATTACATTCCCGAGAACTAAGAGCATGCAAATGAGATGACAGAATCATTGTTTATTTCTTTGGGGAATTGGCAACATAAAAAGTCACAGAAAACAAAGACAGGAACGAAGAGTTCCCATTTCCAAAGGACGGAAGAGGATAGCTTTCACACCGTATGGTTGGGTGAACTTGATACTGATTTGCAGGAACGTTCTAGAACACATTATTAAAAGGATAATCTATATGTACTTAGAAAATGATGTAACAGTTCCTAGGACCAAGCAGGGGGTCATGAAGAAGTCGAGTGAGACAAATTTAATTCTTTCTTTAATCAAGTCAGCATGATAAAGCAAGGAATGAGATAAGCAAAATCCATATTTTTAAAAACACATTTCTATGGAGGTATAATTTACATAAAATAAACCACACCCTTTTCAAGTATATAGTCTGTTAAATTCCACATGAGTGAAATTATATGGTATTTGTCTTTCTCTGACTGACTTATTTTGCTTGGCATTATATTCTCTAGCTCCATCCATGTCATTGCAAATAGCAAGATTTCATTCTTTTTTTTTTTTTTTAGTTTTTTAAAATTTCGTTCTTTTTTAATGGCTGAATAATATTCCTCTGTGTGTGTGTGTGTGTATACCACATCTTCTTCTTCTTTTTTTTTTTTAGATTTTATTTATTTATTTGACAGACAGAAATCACAAGTAGGCAGAGAGGCAGGCAGAGAGAGAGAGGGAGAAGCAGGCTTCCCGCTGAGGAGAGAGCCCGATGTGGGGCTCAATCCCAGGACCCTGGGATCATGACCTGAGCCGAAGGCAGAGGCTTTAACCCACTGAGCCACCCAGGCGCCCCATACCACATCTTCTTTATCCATTCATCAATTGATGGATGATTGGGCTGCTTCTGTATCTTGGCTCTTGTAAATAATGTTGCTATTAGTATAAGGGTGTATGACAAACGAGCAAAGGGAAAAAATAAGGGGGAGGGGGAGAGTAACCAAGAAACAGACTCCTAACTCTAGAGAACAAACTGCTGGTTACCAGATGGGAGGTGGGTTGGGGGATGGGTGAAACAGGTGATGGGGACTAAGGAGGGCCCTTGTCAGATGAGCCCTGGGTGATGTATGGAAGTATTGAATCACTAGAGTGTACACCTGAAACTAACATAATACTAACTAACTGGAATTAAAATAAAAACAAAATGAAAAAATAATAAAGTATATAGTCTGATGAATTTTGACAAATGTGTATCCCCTTGTAGCCATTACCATGATCAAGATATAGAACATTCTATCCTCCAAAGGGTCCTTTGTGTCTCTTTGCAGTCAAATCTCCCCTAACTCTTGGTCCCAGGCAAACATTAATCTGCTTTTCATCACTACAGATTGGTTTCATTTTTTCTAGAATTACATATAAACATAACTCCATGGTATATGAATTTTTGTGTCAGGCTTCCATCACTCACCCTATCGTTTTTGAGATTTGTCCACGCTTTTGGAAGTTACTTTTATTTCAAGTCATTGTCCATTGTGTGGATACACCAACATCTATTCACCTGTTGATAGACATTTGAGATTGTTTTTCATTTTGAGGTATTATGAATAAAGCTACCAAGAACATTCATCTGTAAGTTTTGCGTGGATGTATGTTTTAATTTCTCTTAGTAAGCAATGATCTCAATGCCAAAGACATTTTAACAGGTCTTATATGCAACTGTGAACAAGACAGGGATATGTGAGCCAAGTACAAGAATTGTGTGTGTGTGTGTGTGTGTGTGTGTGTACTCACTTTGCAAGTGACTATACTTAGAGAGTGCTAATTAATGGATCAATGCCAACACAATGACAGGTTTCTGCTATGGCACAGGGTTCTATCCTCAGCATTCTTGTATTCAGTATTCTCATCATGACTTATAGGTCCAGGATCATAAAATTTATATAATGCTGTGAAGCTAGAAGGATTAGCTCATCAATAGCAGATTCAGGCTCCAGAAAAATCTTATGATGAGTAAGTAATGCTTTTAAACAACTAAAATTAAATTTGACAGGGATAAATGGGTGGTAGTGGTTATGATTGCCAAGAAAAAACTCTCCAAATTCAGAGTGAAGGAAACGTGACTCAGTAGCATATGTGTAAAAAAAAAAAATTGAAGTTTTCAGTGGATAATAGCTTCAATGTCAGTTGACAGTCATACTACCAAAGAAACCAAGCTGATATAGGACTATAGTAATAAATGTAATGTCCAAATGAAAAAGTAGTATTTCTTCTCTAGCCTGTTTTGCTTAGAGCACATGTAGAGTATTGGATGGAATTCTGAAGCAACACAAACTGAACATAGAGAGGAAAGGATTTGCAATGGTGGTTGTTCAGGTCTGTGTTATATGAAGACACTTGGAAAGAACTGGAGATTCTTGTCTGGGTTGAAAGGACTTATAGTGGGTTTGGGAGGGTATGGTTATAGCGGTCTTCAAAACTCTGAGGGACTATCTCACATAAAAGGAATCAGACTCACTGTATGGCTTTGAGGGTTAGAATTATGGTTTGGGAGAAGCTACTAGAAGACATAAGAAACAGTACTCCAGCTATTAAACTGGTTTGAATATAAACACTTTTTTTTGAAAGATTTTATTTACTTATTTATTAGAGAGAGGGTGAGTAAGAGCATAAGCTGGGGGGTGGAGGGGAGAGAGAGAGGGAGCAGGGAGCCTAGTGTGGGGCTCAAACCCAGGACCCCAAAGCAGACATTTAACCCACTGAACAACCCAGGTACCCAGCATCTGACTCTTGATCTCAGCTCAGGTCTTGATCTCAGGGTCATGAGTTCAAGCCCTGCACTGGGCTCCATGCTGGGTATAGAGCCTACCTAAAAACAAACAAACAAACAAATTCTTGCCATATGGCTTTTCTGGTGAGTTCTTTCTATCTAGCAAGAAACAGATCATTTTCATGTTATATAAACTGTTCAGGAATAGAAAACAAAAGAGAAAATCTTTCCCATTTATTATTACCAAATTTATTTTATGAAGTTAGCATTAAACTGATACTGAAACCTGACAAAAACTCAAAAACAAAATTATAGCCTCACCCCAGTATGAATATAATGCAACAAAATAATAAAGTAGTAAACCAAATTTAATAGCATAGTAAAAGAATAATTTACCAGGTAACATTACCTCAGGGATATAACGGTAATATGATATTAGCAAATATATTAATATAATGCATCATATCAGGATGACAAATAAGAAACTCACTTGATTATTATAATAGATGCTAGAAAAAGGAGTTGATAATTCAATAGCCATCTCTGATTTAAAAAAAACTTGAAAGAAAAACTAACATAGTGTTCATAACAATACTATCTCAAAATAGCAGTAAATATCCTGTTAATTGTGGTACCAAAAGAGTTATTATTTAACATTGTTTTAGTAAGCTGGAAAACCAAAACCAAAACCCCCAAAACAACAAATACAAAAGAAAGGTAGTAGAAATCGATGTGAAAGAAAGGAAGAACCCAAATGAATCAACTAAAAATTACTATAATCAGCATAATGGCTAGATAAAAGCACAAATGTGCAAAAATAAATAGATCTACTCTCTAACAGAAATAACCAGTCAGAAGAGATTATGGAACAAAAGAATTCACTCGAAATAGGAAGAATAGGGATGCCTGAGTGGCTCAGTGGGTTAAGCCTCTGCCTTCAGCTCAGGTCATGATCTCAGGGTCCTGGGATGGAGCCCTGCATCGGGCTCTCTGCTCAACAGGGAGCCTGCTTCCACCCTCTCTCTCTGCCTGCCTCTCTGCCTGCTTGTGATCTCTCTCTCTGTGTCAAATAAATAAATAAAAAATCTTAAAAAAAAAAAAGAAATAGGAAGAATATAAATACTAGCATAAACTTAAGAAAAGTTTAGGAGATTTTGTAGGATATAAAAGAAGAGATTAATGAATTGAGAGACCATCATCTTAAACACTAAATATTTTAAACATATCTTTTCTTTTCTAATTAATATTTAAATTTGATATAAACACAATAAACACACATTGGAATTTTTTCTGTAATCTGATAAGGTGATTCTAAAGCTCACACAGAATGATAAATGATGAGAAGAGCTGAGAAAATATTCGGGGGGGGGAGGATTATAGTACCATTCCCATGACAGTGTTAAAACCTATTGCAAAGCTTCAATTACTTAAAACATTGTGATCTGTTACAAACAAGACATCATATGACAATGGGGAAAGGAACTCCATTAAAAAAAAGTTGGTTAGTAGAGACTGCATTTGGGGAAGTGGGGACATCAGTTTCATGTCATACTTTACTGGATTGAGGACATTAGGAGAAGGAAAGGAAAAGTGAATTGGGGGAAATTGGAGGGGGAGATGAGCCATGAGAGACTGTGGACTCTGAGAAACAAACTGAGGGTCTTGGAGGGATGGGAGGTTGGGTGAGCCTGGTGGTGGGTACTAAGGAGGGCATGTATTGCATGGAGCACTGGGTGTGGAACATAAATAATGAATCTTGGAACACCACATCAAAAACTAATGATGTGTATGGTTTCACTTACTTGTGGAGCATAAGGAATAACACAGAGGACACTGCGAGATGGAGAGGAGAAGTCAGTTGGGGGAAATTGGAGGGGTAGATGAACCATGAGAGACTATGGACTCTGAGAAACAAACTGAGGGTTTTGGAAGGGAGTGAGATGGGGGGTTGTGTGAGCCTGGTGGTTGGTGTTAAGGAGAGCACATATTGCATGGAGCACTGGGTGAGGTGCATAAACAACGAATTCTGGAACACTGAAAAAAAAAAACAAAATTAAAAAAAAGAAAATACAAAAAAAAACTAATGATGTGTTTTATGGTGACTAATATAGCACAATAAAAAAAGAAATGTAATGCAGGAATACAAACCATAAGATACTAGAAGAAAATTGAGAGATTTTATTATTTTTTTTTTAATTTGCTGTAGAAGAAAATTTAGATGGGGAAATACCTAATCCGTAGATGGGGAAAGACTTTCAAAGCTCAAATGTAACAGGAATAATCTCAAAGGGAGAAAGTTTAGATTTGATTTCAGAAAACATAGAAACTGTTTTTTTTTTTCTTTTCTCATTTTTTAAAACCCTTGTGTGGGGAGCTGACATTCAATAGCTCACAGCAAAGGAGCTGCTCTGCTACATGATTTAAGCTGTTTTAGGTCAAAAATTGAAAAGACAAATGGGAGGATGAGAATTTTTCTCATAAATATAATAAGAGACTTATCAGATTTATTAATTTATTAAAGTGATAAGAAATACCATAAGAACCAGAAGAAAAAGTGGTAAATGGTGTGGAGAGTTTACAAAAAGGCAAGAGAAGCGGTCAGCAAAGAGGGAGAAAAAGTTAACCTCGCTGGAAATTGAGGGTAATGAAAATGGAACCAGTAAGTGCAATTTTCTCTAGGGATTTAACAAGTTTCTAAAAGGATGAGAATACTCGTTGTCAGCAAGGGTGTAGTGGAAGAGTGTAGAGTGTTGTCCAACACTCTTGCATTCTCCTGCTATGAGTATGTAGAACCTTTCTGGAAATGAGATATTAAAACCCTAAAAATGTTGTTGTCCTTTGAAAAAGTGATTCTTCTTCTAGAAACAATCCAAAATGCAGATAAGGAGTTAGGTACAGAAGTATTTTTTAAAAGATTTTATTTATTTATTTGAGAGAGAGAGAAAGAGAGCAAATGAGAGAGCACAATCGGGGGAGGGGCAGAAGTAGAGGGAGAAGAAGACTCCCCACTGAGCAGGGATCCCACAACCCTGAGATCATGACCTGTGCCAAAGGGAGAAGCTTAACCGACTGAGGCACCCAGGTGCCCCAGACTTAGGTAAAGAAGTATTGATTTCAGCATCCATCCTAAGGGTAAAGAAAGGAAGCAATAATTCCCTTGTTCAATAACAAGGGAAGAGTTAAGCAAATTTTGGTACATCCTATGACAGGAACATTATGTAGCCTTTAAAATGTATTTATAAAGATTTTTTTAATGGTGTAGGGAAATGCTTATAACATAAAAGAAAAACGAGATGCAAATTAATATATATACACACAGAGTATATTTTCAAACATCTTAAAATGACATAGACAATTAGGCAAAAGATGCCCACAGTGTCAACTCTGTCAATAGTGTAGCAGAACTATTGAGTATTTTGTTGCATTCTTTATATTTCCACATTTTTCCCAAAATCCTTACAATTCATATATTTCTTATTATCAGAAAATATTTTAAGATAAATATTATTTTTCAATGATTTAAAAAGCTGTCAAAAGGAAAATGATAAGAATCATAATGTATCAAGGTTTTTCACACTTTCTGACAGGTTCATTTGAACATGTTGCATATGAGATGCTAGTAGAAGCTTGGGGAGCACAGCCAGCTGGCAAATAGAAATACTAGTTAGAGCTTGGAGGAGAAATATGGATTGTAAATAAGGGCAGAGACAGCATATACATGTAACCTTAAACAATTTAGCTCCTCTGATTCTGTTTCCTCTTCAATAAAATGTAGACAATAATGGGGTTGTTGTAAGGATGAAATGAGCTAATAGAGGTACACCACCTAACCTGGGACATAAATGTTTGTTATAATCAATGCTAATTTTATTCTCACTGATGAAAGTAACCCTGAGATAATGGGTAAGGTGAGGAAAGAAGGTAGCAGCTGCTGTCACTGTCCTGCCCATATCCCTCAGCCTTTTACATCCTGCGCATACCAGCCTGACTTCCCCCTATTGGCACCTGCAACTCTTTGCTGGCAGGCACTCGAGAGGTGCCATGGAATTAGTATGGCCCTCAACCAATAACTGATGGGATAGGTAGATAGAGCTTTAGCTCTCTCACTCTACAAACAGGGCATGTGTTCCACAGTGGGATTATGCCTCTGTTGCCCACGGTGGTAACTGACTTGATAGGGCTCTCTTTGTTGGCAGTCTTCCCTTACCCATTCATATCACCTCCCTACTCCCCTACTGGGATCATCTCCCTAATGAATTATTTGCATGTAAATCTTTGTCTCAGGGTCTGCTTCTGGGAGAACTAAAATCAGGACAGCCAAGGATGAAACCTGGTCTACAAAAACACTGAAGGGATGATCAGCAGAAGAGAAGCCCATGACAAAACTAGAGAAGGAATAGGTTGGGAGAGGCACTGGAAAACTTTGGAAAGTATGGTCTAAAAACCCAAAGTAAAGGAGAATCTCCCAAGTGAGGTAGGAGGAAAGCATCAAACACTATGGAGATGAGATGTAAAAAGAACTGGAAACTGTCCATCTGAGTTGGCATCTATGAGGTGCTAGGTGACCTCTGCCAGGAGATTTTTGGTATAGTGGTGGAAGAAACCAGATGGCAGTGGGTTGAGGAAGTGAATGGGAGGTGAAAAGCAGAGGCAGCAAGTGTAGGCTATTCATTTAGGCTGTGAAGGGGGGTGGGGGAGAAAGAGATGGGGGTAGATAACTAGAGGCACAGAAAGAAATCTCCCATCTTTAAGATGGAGAACTTGGGTATACTCTAGTTTGATGGTGAGAGAAAAAGAATCAACTGAAATGTAGTTGAAAAACCATATCATTCTTGGTATAATGCTTTAAACATCACCATATTCCAAGAGTTTCCCAATATTGCCATCTTCGGGGCATCTGGGTGGCTCAGTTGGTTAAGTGTCTGCCTTCGGCTCAGGTCAGATCCTGGGATTCTGGAATCAAGCTCCACAACAGGCTCTCTGCTTAGTGGGGAGCCTGCTTCTCCCTCTCCCACTCCCTTTGCCATTCCCCCTGCTTGTGTGCTCTCTCTGTCAAATAAATAAATAAAATCTTAAAATATATATATATTCTCATCTTCATCAGGACCCTTTTTATTGAGCACCTACTGTTTGAACAGCTCTGCTCAATACTGAAAACAAAGAAGTATAAGACAAAATTCTTGACCTCAAAGAAATGAGACTCTAGTAGGGGAAGTGACATATCAACATATGAAAAGGTTATTAAAAATATAAGGCCATGATGATGATAATACAAGAGGGGTAGTTAATTACTTTAGTGATTCAGAGGAAGATACGACAGGTGGGGAAAGCTTCTTGGGTTTGTGGTATGGATGATTTGGCAGAAAAACTCACTGGGGAGAAGGGTTCAAAGGGGGAAACTTAAGAGAGAGGTAGACATTGGTAACAACAGATCTGGAAGGGGTTTGAATGTTAACTAAATTTAAAAACTTGGAGTTCACTTAGTATGCAAAAAAAGGAGCCATTTTGAGTTTGTGAACAGAGTGAAAAGCAGTATCTTGGATAAAGTAATTTGAAAAAGGTGTGCAGCATGTTTTGGAAAAGAAAACGAAGGGAGGAGGGCTAGCTGAGTAGGGATGAGAATCAAGCTCAGACCAGGTTAGGGGAGAATGGAGGGAAGGGACAGACAAGGGACTTTTTATATTTTGTATATTAGGTTTGCCTTATTACATCTTTTAGTATAGGCCTCCTGTACTGTGCCTTGGTCATCACTGAAGCCACTGGAGCCCATATCATGCCTCAAAAAAGGGCTATTATGTGCAAATGCCTGAATAATTGACTAAATGAAGTCATAGATGAATAAATACATGCACATCAAAAGACCATAACAAGAGATAATTACCAAGTGGATTCTGGAGGAAAAAGAAATCAAAGAAGAACTGAGGTTTTCCAAAAGTGCTAGGGAGCAGGGTTGGGGATTGGGAGGGGAGGGCTGGGGGCGGGGTGGAGGAGGAGGGTTCCGCACAGAGCAAAGAAACAATAGTGTCATTGATTAAGTTGACTGACACCTAGTGAGTGTCAGTGAGTATAACCTTATATATTTATAAATTGTAGTCCTTTCTATTTATGATATATATCATGCTTATCTTATAGATTTATGTTCATTATATAGTTAAGATATTTATCTTATATATTTATATTATTGAAAGGAGACAAATCCAGAAACCCTTCACCCTTTTGGTAGTTTAGCAGAGAGCTAGCCCAGCATGTCTGAGTCAACAAATGTTAGTTGTTAAGTTCCGGAGGCTCTACCTTTCTAACTAGGCCACTTCCCTGGACTCAACCTTCTGTTGTTGCCTAGTTCCTGAGAATTCCCAACTCCCCATGTTTTACAGATGCATATAGTATAATGGGAGATGGAATCCTGTCTGTCCAACCCTGCAATGGCCAACCCATGAGTCTCTCTACGGGGTAATGAGAGGTTTAGGAATTGTGTGTACTCTCTACTTCTCTGATGTAAGTTTTCCTTCGAAAACCCTCATGAGGGGCGCCTAGGTGGCTCAGTGGGTTAAGCCTCTGCCTTCTGCTCAGGTCATGATCTCAGGGTCCTGGGATTGAGCCCCGCATCAGGCTCTCTGCTCGGCGGGGAGCCTGCTTCCTCCTCTCTCTCTGCCTGCCTCTCTGCCTGCTTGTGATCTCTCTCTTTCTCTCTCAAACAAATCTTAAAAAAAAAAAAAAGAAAACCCTCATGATATATTTATGTCATATGGTCTTTGTGTGAGACAACAATTAAACATACCATGAATAATATGTAACAGATACATCTAGTTGGGATTTTAGAGGGAAAATGTTTTTGAGGGAGATTTTAACTTTAGACATGATCCAGAATTATAATTTGTATAAATAAACATAAACCCAATAGAAATAATGAATTCTATTTATTTATTTTTTTTTTTAATTAAAGATTTTTATTTATTTATTTGACAGAGAGAGATCACAAGTAGGCGGAGAGGCAGGCTGAGAGAGAGAGGGAAGCAGGCTTCTCGCTGAGCAGAGAGCCCGATGTGGGACTCGATCCCAGGACCCTGAGATCATGACCTGAGCCGAAGGCAGCGGCTTAACCCACTGAGCCACCCAGGCGCCCCAATGAAATTCTATTTAAATCCATTTGTAAATACTTAACTTTTTTAAGAGAGAAATTTCATAAAACTTTTTGATGAAAATTAGTCATTAAATATGAACTCCAGATCAAATCAGCTACCCCTTTATTGAGTGCAAGTTTATGCTGCACTGTTTCATAGATGATAAATGCAGAAAGAATAGAAGAGAAAGTTACCAATTTTCAAATTCAAATGAAAAAACAGATCTAGAAAAAATGACAATCAATGGATGCTGAAATCTTTAGGTCCGAGGTTCTCAACTTTGGTTGCTCACTGGAATTACTTAGAAGATTAAAAAAAAATGAAGGTCCATATCACACTCCCAGTGATTCTGATTTAAATGTGATGGGTATGGGTGTGGCACCATGGTTTTATAAATCTCCACAGGTGATTTTTTGTTTTTAGAGTAAACTCTACACCCAACGTCTGGCTCAAACTCAACGATCCTGAGATCAAGAGTCACATGCTCGGGGCACCTGGGTGCCTCAGTGGGTTAAGCCTCTGCCTTCTGCTCAGGTCGTGATCTCAGGGTCCTGGGATGGAGCCCCGCATTGGGCTCTCTGCTCAGTGGGGAGCCTGCTTCCCTCTCTCTCTCTGCCTGCCTCTCTGACTACTTGTGACCTCTGTCTGCCAAATAAATAAATAAAATCTTTAAAAAAAAAAAAAAGAGTCATATGCTTTACTGACTAAACTGGCCAGGTGTCCTACCCACATGTGATTCTAATGTATAGTGTAGCCAAGGTTAGGTAAATAGGTTGTATGTTAGATTACATGTCTCACAAAGTGGTGCAGTGGAATGTTTCTAGCACCACATAGGAAGTCTTCCTGATGAAACATTATTGAACCTAAATCTAATCAAGTCTCTAGCTAGAACTCCCATTTTACCAGAAATAGCAGTCTAATAGAAATCACAAATAGCATTTAAAAGCATCTGTAGATGTGTGAATCATTGTTATACATAAATTATATAGCGGGTAAAGGAACAACTCAAATGGCACCAAAATAATCAACCAAATCCCAAATGTGTGACATTCTACAAGCCCGAAAATTCTGTTTCTCCATTAATGTCATATAAAGACACACAAAAAAAGAAAGGTGGGGACTGTTATAGACTTGAAGAACCTTAAGAAACATAACAATCAAATCCAATGTGCAGACCTTGTTGGATCATAGGCCAGAAGTCTTTTCTTTTCTCCTCCAGATGACTCTACCCTTCTTTCTGGCCTGGGAAGTTGACCTGTATGGGCTGTGACTTTGGGCTTCCTTGGGCTCTGGCTTCTGGCAGGATTTGGCCAATAGGAAGCTCCAGTAGGAGATCAGAGTGGGGGAAGAAAGGGCATCTGGGGCTGTATTCCACTGGCTTTCTGTCTGTGAGGTCACCTGGGCTGGCTGGATCCTTCCACAGAAGGACACTATTGCTCTCAAGGAGGCCTTCTTTACAGCCTCTTTCCTTCCAGGTTCAGTCAACTTGACCTTGTCCCCCTTACTCCTTCACACCTAGTAGTGGTAACAGCTCTGCCATTACAAAGATGACTGTACCATCCTCTGTGATCCCTCCACACCCCACAGTGCTTTTATAAATAAACCCTCCAGAATCATCTTAATCTGAGAGTGCTGTGTCTTGATGGGATCCATACAGATCCTCATTGGAGCAAATCACTTACTTTGGAGACAATGGAGAAATTTTGAATAGGAAGTAAATCCTAAAATCTATTAATGAGTCATTGTTAATTTTATGAGGTGTGTTAATGGCATAGTGGTTATGTAACAACAACAAAAAAAACCCTTACTACTTATACATACTGAAGAATTAATTGAGGAAATAATATGCCTGGGAATTGTTTTAAACATACTGCACTGGAGAGTGGGTCAGTGGGGAGGGAGGAGGGAAGAAAAAAGTGGAGGTGGGTAGACGAAACAAGGTTATCAAAATGTTGATGATTGGAACAGGGTGAGGTGTACATGAAGGTTCATTATACTAGTTTCTTGATTGTCAGAACAACTGAAAATTTCTATAACAGAATGTTAAACCAGAGCAACCAATATCTTTTATTTCTTTCTTAGATGAGATCTTGTTTGTGATTTTTCATTTGAGAGACAGATGCACAAAATCTGGATTTGTAGCAAATGAGGACTTTAATGGTATGTTGAAAGCATGGCAAAATAACGATGTTCCTACACTTTATTCTTTTCCTGTGGAGAAGAATTGATGAGAAAGCTACATACGTTTATTGGATATGATTTTTTTTCCTCTTTAGGTGTTCAGAGAGTCGCCACATTCTGTCAATCTACCCATGAGCATCTGCAGAGGGAGGGACAGTGAAGAGGGTCTGGGGAAAGTGGAGGGCCCTGAGGGGCCACAAGTCCTAAGCTCGAGTTCCTGCAGCCTGCGTCTTGTGTGCTCTCTGGAGCCGAGCTGCAATCTCAGCGACAGAATCTCTTACTGCTCGGAGCTTCCTCTTTGTTTTGTTTTGACTTTCTCTGGCAACAGGTATCACTAATGGAGCAAATTTATATATAAAAATGGTCATTGTTCATAATCCTTTCAGAGGATTTTGTCACTCTGGAGCTAGCTCAGGAAGCAAATATAATTTCTTCTGCAACAGATTTTGCTCTAGCCAAAGGAAGCAAGGAGCCAGATTGGTTCTACTTCAGTAGACTTTCTGCTTCTCAATCATCACGGATAAGAGAATTTTGCAGATATTTGAGAAGAATGAATGAATACACATGGAAAGACATACATATCTTGCCACTAAAATAAACTTCCTTTTATATGAACCAAGCAGCACACAACAATAAGGAAAAACCAAGGGCAAAGAATGCCACTGCATGCTCAAAAGTAACATAAAAATAGAAGCCAAAGAATAATGTCTGTTGGGTTAATAAAGTTGCTTTGTTTTCTTATAATAATAAAAGTTGGCAGGACTCCACTTACATTAAAGTATTTCCTGGCATAATGTTCTTCATTCTGCTTCCCCCACCATCATGTTGCTAAGCTTATTTTATTGACATTACTGTTAATTGATGGTTACTATATATAACCATGAGGCAGACAGATCAGAAGGAAAAGTTGAAGCTTGTTTATATAACAGGAAAATGCTGCTTTTAAATTGTAGAGTTAATATGGGAACCTTAATTCTCCAAGATAAATATAGTATTAACACAAGAACCTCAATTCACCAAGGATAAAAGCTGTACTTACTACAACTACAATATAAGTTGTAGTAAATATTGACAATAAGGATCATTACTGGGGAAAATAAGTTGATTCAAAGGTGTTTGAAAACACTGACCCTTCTAGAATATATCTGAAAGAAAGACTCTATCTCCATATTATATTCTAAGAGCAAGGACTTTGGAGTCAGTCTGCCCGGGTTCAAATCCTGACTCTACAACTTTATATCACAGTTGAGTTACTGGATCTCTCTGAAATGCTGACGTAAATTCCTCATAGGAGAAATAGGGAGGGCAATAGGGCGGTATTGCAAGAATTAAATGAAATAAATAGATGATGTGACTTTAGAACTTTATGAAGGGACACAATCCATCAAGGAAAGAGCTAAAACAAATTATGTTAAAGAGCTGGCCACTTTGTTGTTCACAGGATAAAATGATTATTTTGTCATCTGAAATAATTTATGGAACAAGTTGAGGAGTAGGCAAATCACTGACAAACTAGCAGAACAAGAGAGATCAATCAGAACGATCAATATGTTGAAACTAGCAGTAACTTTAGAGGCTGATCCCATGAGTAGATCTGCTCCTTTCTCTAAAAGAAAATGGTCAATAGCACTGATTTTGAAGACTTTTTGGCATCAAGAATTATGGAATCTCATCAATTCAGCTAGTCATCATTTGGGATCAGCAGCTAATTTGAAATTAATGTTCAATATAAAAAATGCTGGGTATTCAGGCTGATTCTGAATCAGGAATGAAGTCATCAGAGCAGCTTTGAATGTCCTGCCATCATTATTTCATTAAACTCAAAGGAGGGTTAACACTGAATCAAATTACACTAATATTTAAGTACAAATCCCACATGAATCCTAATTCGCATTAATTTTCAAGCGCTGCATTCACTCTGCCCTTCCATATCACGACCAAGCCATGATTCAGAGGCAGGCCACTGATGAGTCAGCCTCTGCTGCTATCTGGATGGGCCAGAACACCCTGCAGGGGTTGATAAGGAGAAGGCAGAGAGGCCAAGGGCTTCCTCTGGTGCAACAGGGCAGCACCTAGGGGCCAAGATCTGCAACCCAGGACCCAGGAGAAGGACCCAGAAAGCAACATCCCTGGTTTGCAGAGAACTCAACTTCCATGTGTCCCCTGAATGAGGTTCCCATGTGTCCAAAGGATGTATGAGTCTTTTGACAAACATGAAGACTTCGTGGGCAGAAAAAGATATCACTTCCAATCTAGAGGCTCAGTATTCTCCCCAAACGGCTCTGGTCCCTGATGTCAGAGAAAGGGAACTGCAGAATGAAGAACATCCAAGATGCCAGAGCTGAAAGTCCCCACAAGATAATGTCTCCCACTTGGGAGCTAAAATACAGCCAAACAAACAAACATATAAAGGTCCTGTGAGAAACAGTCCTCGTTGTTGTCTCAATTCCAGCTTGGCGTTCCTCCTTTCCTCCTCCTTTCCCCTTGATCTCCTCTTTGTCACATCTGCCCAGGGGCCCTGTTCGCTGGGATCATACCTCTGTCATTCTAATGGTGAGTGCTTGCTTCCAAGTTCTACTCCCAGCCTACCATCTGACTACATGCTAGTCCAGTCTCTCTCTCACATTTATACATACTGAGAGGCTTATGGCCTGTGGGAATTCCCCAGTTCCTCCATGGGTCACACACCTCGGTTAAACAAGTTACCTCCATAGCCATCAGGACAAGAGGTACTTCCTGGACTTCCAGTGAATCAGGCCAGAGAGAGCACTTGCCACATCAGGTTCAGTGTTCAAACAAAGGCCCAGATGTTACAATACCTGGCTACAGGAAAGTGAACCCTGAAAAGGGAAAATTTTATAGCCTCCAGTTTGACTGGCCTTTGGAGTTGTGGTTCTGGTTTTTCATTTACTAGAAGGCATACACCAATGTCTGAGATGTAGGGGACTATGTCTGTGTATTCTGTCTTATGTATCAGCACCCAGCAGTCTTGAGCCCACCACAGATAGTTGGTAAACTATTTTTTGATAATCCGTCATTCAGGTAATAGTTGGATAAGAACTTCCTCATCTTAGAAACTAGACCAGCTCTATATTTTATGTATTTACAGATGACAGCCCAGAGCAGCTTACGTCAGTAGCTTGTCCCGGTATTATGTGACTTAACTACAGCTACTTAACTACTACTGTGGTTTAAATAGCAAGTATTTATTATTGTGCACAAGTCCGCAGCTGCCTGGGGGCTGGTTGATTTGGGCTGGGTTCTGCTTGGCAGGCTCAGCTCCAAAAGTCTCTCATCCTCAGGCACGTTCTTATGGAATGGCAGACCCACAAGTGGGCAAGCAGAAAAATGCAAGTCTCTTAAGGCTGAGGTTTTGATGGCTACCCTGACACTTCTGTCCACATCCTTTGGCCAAAGGATGTTACATGGCCTAGCTCAAAGACAAGGGGGTGGCTATATATATATACTCCACCTTTATGAAGGAATTCCAAAGTCACATGACAAAAGGTATGCTACAGGGAGGAATGAAAACTTAGAGCTAATAATGCACTTCATCAGAATTACAATTTCTGAGAACGTGGAAAATTTGACCACAGAGAAATACTCTGTTGATGTTAAAGTGAGAACGACTTTTTGAATGATGTTAGTTGCAATGTACTCATTTTCTCCAAATGCTCATTCATTAAGTCCTTACAATTTCTGGGAGGATCACAATGGTGGACACTAAAATTTGCTATGTTCAAGTAAATGCGTCTTAAGAGAGATCAAAGAGGGACCTGTTTTTGTATTGCATTCCTCCCACTCCCTCCTCCCCCACACTGGGTAATGCAAAAGAAATTAACTTACTTGTGCAGAGAAATGGGTATAGCTTGAAATCCCAAACCTTGCAAAGTCCTAATTGGTAAATTAACTGGATTAGCTTTTCTACAGACTTCAGAATTTGTTCAGTCAGAAACACATGATAACCAAAATCTTTGAAATGTTTTAACTGATCTTTTTCTTGTTTAAGTCAGTTTCCCTCATGGTCATTCAAATTAGTGAGTTTATATTTCTTAAATCAATAATTCTGTTGAATCTATAATTTTGGTTTACAAGAATCTTTACCAAAGCATGTAACAAAACATGAAGAAAGCTTATCCACAGAGAGTTTTCAGGGTTGGTATTTTCCCTTTCATAAGAAACATTGTGAAACAAACTCTAATTAACACAACTTCAGAAACATTTTGTTTTGGCACTGGCAATTACAGAACTACCTTGCTTCTGGTGGCAATTGCAATTTTTATATATACAAAAGACAAATTTTTCTCCTACTGCTCAAATTTGAAAGCTCTGTGTTCTACAGGAAACAAGTGAAAGATGGCCTATAGTGTTTATTTAGGGGTTAGGATATTTAGAAATACTACAAAACAAATCGCGAGGGCGACGTCTCTTTGAGAAGAAAGTTTGACAAGAAACCTCTTGTCTCTTTCAGAACATGACAAAGCCAGTACTTGAGTCCCAGCAGTGCCCATGTTCTTCCCCTGAGAAGAACACTTTCTGCAATAGCACCCAGATTTCAAGTAATAGTAAAGGAACATCAAAGCCATCCTTTACCAGAAAAACAAGTCAAATACCCACCCACTCAGCCCTTCCCGGAGCTCTTTACTTCAGGAAGATACACACGACTGCAGTAAGAAATTGCTGTGCTAAAGATCCTACTTATGTTACATTTCCAGCCAAGCCCAGGGAGACAGCTAATGGTGCTCTAAAAATGGTCATTTTGTCAGAGCTTTGGTGTCGATTACTGATTACACACAGGAAACAGTGACATCAAAACCCCAGAGACAGCGCAGAAGCACCTGGCCCGGGCTGATGCGTGAGCACGGGGGTTTGGTACACAGTTATATTTGGTTCCTGTGATTAAAACTCCAGGCAACTCTTTAATTTTTTTTTCCAGTTCAATATCTAAAAATCTATTCCCGTGAGCGTAGCTATGAGGGATGAGGCAAACAATGATTAAAATTCACGAGAGGTTTATACGATCTGGCAGAGATACGAAAAGAATGCTGATCTGAGAGTCAGAGCATAGCTAATAACAATAGCTAGAATGTAATTAATCCTGTTGAATATTTACTGTATGCCAAGTGCTTTCTGGACAGCATCTCGTTTGAGTCTCTCAACAGTAGTTGGAGACCTCATTACAAAAATGAGGAATGCCCAGTTTCATGGAGGAAAAATTGAGGTTCATGAAGTTTGGAAACTTGCCTCCATTGTAAAGGTTGTAGGAGGCAGATAGATCTGGGCTCAACATTTCTGACTACCAATCCTGAGCTTTGGGTCTTGGAATGAATTACTCTTCCTTTGTTGGTTGGGGACGCTCTCCCTGATTCCAGACTCATCCCCTTCTCATCTATCCTTCCCATTGTTTTTGCAAATGCTCTACTCCTACCTTGCAATCTGACATGATGTCTTCAGAGTCTTCTGGATATTTTGATCTCCTTACTGCAGTGCACCAGGCACTTCAGGATCTGGTTAGTTCTCTGGTCTTACTTCCTGCCAGTGACCCGCCCCCCTACTTTGTTCAGGCAAAGTGTGTCATACGGTTCCTCACATCTGCGTCTTCACATATGTTGTTGTTTCATCCCAGAATGTCCTTTTCCTCTTTTATTTTTTCCTCTCCTGGCTTAATTCCTACTCCTAAGCTCAGTGCAAGCATCTCTTCTTTCTCGAAGTCTCCTCTGGCCACAGTGGGGACTGAGTTAGGCCACCCTTGTTTGACCCTGTGGCACCCAGAGCTCTCTTTAAGGTAGTTGATTTGAAAGTCATTTCCTTCTGAAGCATCTTCTAAACCTTAGATATGTAATTGACCCGTGTGTCTGATAGAAGCAGAAGCCAGGGAGATGGAAAGGGAGCAGGACCACGTGATTTGCCCAGGGCTCCCTGCCTCTGCCTAGCATAGGCTGGTCCCAGCCCCATCAATTTACCCCGAGATCACAGCGATCACCTCCTGACTGCTCTCTCTGCTTCTATCCTACAGGCCCTTCCCAACAGACAGGCCACAGCAATACTTTTAAACATAAGGTAGATCATGGGACTCCTCTGCTCACAACCCTGTGATGATTCCCATCTCCCTGGCAGTCAAAATCCAAGGGCTCATAAGGGCCTTTAAAGCTTGACCTCAGTACTTCTCAAACTTTCATGTGCACATGAATTACCCCGGGGATCTTGTTTAAATGCAAACTATGATCCAACGAGTTGGGGACTGGGAGTAAGATTTTCCATTTCTACCCAACGTGCAAGTGAAGCTGGTGCTGCTGGTCCTTGGGTTCCTCTCTGAGTAGTGAGGCTCTCCTTGGCCTGGCTTCCCATCACCTGTTCCTGTTCTCCTTGCTGTTCCAACTCCAGCCCTACTGGCCACTCTTCTGCTCAAAGAACATGCCAGAAATGTTCTCTTGCCTTAGGGCCTGTGCATTAGCTCTTCCTTTTGCCTGGAATGCTTTTGCCCTAGATATCCACTTGTCGGACTCTCACTTTCTTCACATCTTCACTCCATTCTCACCTTTTCAGTGGGCTTCACCCTCAACACCAGATTTAATATTGCAACCTGTCCTCTGTCGTTTCCAACCCTGGGTCCTGCACTCCTGAAACCTTTATCTCACTCTTCTGTCCTTTGTTTTGTCTTTTGCATAGATTTTATGACCTTTTAACACACTTTAAAAATTTACTCATGTATTGTATTCATTATTTTGTTATTTAGCTTCCCCCAATCACCTAAAGCCAGTTCTTAAGGAGCCCCCTCTTTGTGTGTTGTGTTCACTGATGTCCCCCAAGAGTCTAAAACAGCTGCCAACAAATACTATTTGAATTTTGAATTCGAATGTGGTGGGCGAGGGAGAAGAAGAAATTAAGATAATGTGGCATGACTGTACAGCCCCCACTTTCCCCCAAGTGCATTTTGCTTAGGGTGTGGCATACACATATGAAATATTGCTTGGCACATTCCAAAGACTTTTCTTGGTCAAGATGTAGCAAAGCATGTTGGGCTTGAGACATTTCATGTTTCCCTTTATTTCCAGATGGGCTGAAATAAAATGTTATCTTTTTCTAATAAACTTGCCATTGTCTTCAGAGGCAAGTTTCAGGAAGGAAATAAAAAATCATATTTGCAATTACTGTCTTCCATGTCACCCATGACTCAGACAGGTAAGTGCTTCCTCTGTACTTCATTGTCTTCAAATTTAGTAAAGCAGTTAGGTGTGTCTTTTATGATGGCAGTTGATGCCCTTTTAATTCTATCAGTCACTTTATCCTCCTTCTCCCTTCATTTTTCTCAATCCTCCTACGTTACCAACCTTTAACCAGGCATTGTTTGACTGACATTAGAGTCAGCATTTTTATATAACTAGAATTATACCATTGAATAATGACACAAGCTAACTTCTTCACTGATTTAGGTCTTGAATTGATCTTGGGCAATATGCATAAAGATCAATAGATTGCCTTGAAACTTTATTGCGTTTTCTATTCCTCTATCCTCAAAAAACTAATCTCTTTCTTAAATATTAAGCCAAATAGTCATTCAACCAGTTTGACTTACAAAACAGCAATTTCTTTTTTTGCTAGTAAATTGAATATTTCTTTTCTTTTTAAATTATTTATCTTTTTAACCATTTTTTATGTTTATTATGTTTCATATTTAAATTAAATATAATTAGTTTCTTCCTCCCTTCAGAAAACAATCAATTCCTTAAAAAAGAAGCAAGGTTTATGGGTTCCAAAACAAACATATTTCTGGAAAATAAGGCACTTAGCCTTGGTGAAAGGAGCTTGCTCTTGTTCTTGTCCCCATCCATACATAGTCTCCATCCTGACCATTATGGGTCCTCTGAGCAAGCTCTGGGATGGAAAGGAAGTATAGCAGACAGCAACGAATAAGGCTGTGTGGGGGGGGTCTTCCAATGTCCATTCACCCTGGATAGAAATATTCTCAATCTCTTAGTTCCCTCAGAGAAATTCATCCGCATATCATTTCCCCAAACCTTGTCACCAATCTTCTGATTTTAATTTCCTTTAGGTCATGTTTACCCACTCAGATCTTTAGCCACTGCCAAGGAGTTCGGGTAGATGCTGACCTCCCTTTCCAGACAAAGCAGACAAAGAGAAGATGCTTGATATTCTACTGTGAGAAGATTTCTCTTTTTCACCATCTTTTTGGGCTATAATTGAGTGAGGCGATGTTCTGGTTATCTATTGATGTGTAACAAATGATCCCAAACAGCAGTGTCAAACGACTACATTATCCTGCTTATGGATTTTGTGGGTCAGGAATTCAGATGGGGACAGCTGAGATGGCACCGCAAGGTCTGGGGCCTCACTTAGAATACTCAAAGGTTGGAGTTGACTCCACAGTTGGGGTCTATAATCTTTTGAGGCCATCTTCACTTATGTGTCCCATGGTTTCTGGTGGCTATTGGTGGGATCACATCCAGGCAATTGGCTAGAACATCTACACATGGCCTCTCCATGTGGTCTCTCAGTGTACAGTGGTCTGTTTCCTCACAACATGAGCAACTCAAGAGAACTAGGTAGAAGCTCTTTTACGTCCTAGCCTCAGAGGTCACAAAGTATCACTTATGCTGTAGAAACAAGCTGTCCCAGATTCAAGGGAAAGAACACAGATTCCCCACTTCTCAATGAGAGGCGTGTCAAGGGCACATCATAAAAGGAGTATGTGGGATGGGCAATATTATTGTTACTCATAAACACTAGCTGTTATCAATAGGAAGTACTAGGGGCACCTGGGTGGCTCAGTCAGTTATGTGTCTGCCTTCGGCTCAGGTCATGATCCCGAGGTCCTGGGGTCCAGCCCTGCCTCAGGCTCCCTGCTCAGCAGGAAGTCTGCTTGTCTCTTTGCTTGCTGTTCCCCCTGCTTGTGCTCACTCTCTGTCTCTCTCAATCTAATAAATAAAATATTTTTTTTAAATTTTTAATAAATAAAATATTTAAAAAAAGGAAGTCCTAGACTGTTTTGTAAAATGCAAATTGTTGAAATAATTCTTCCCAATGATTGATTTTTCGCTTTTTGAACATTTTAAAGCACCATGGGATGATTTTTTCAACTTTTATATGCCTTTAAGCATTTTTGTTCACTTTCCAGAATTAGAGTGATTTTTATTCTATTTTAAAAATTTCTAATTATTTGAGGGCCTCAGCTGTCAGCTAAAAAGGTGGCCTTCTATCAAAGACGTTAAGGTTTATTTTTCATTGAACTCAAAATACAACTAGCTACATTGATTCCTGGTGGTCCAAAGCCCATGAAAATTATATGAGGATCAATGTTTAGATAGAGGTTTTTTTTTTCAATCTTTCTTCAAATCCGGGAAAAGACTTCTGTCTTTTGTGCAACAGCAAGGCAAATATCAGATCAATCTGCCTTCAGGCCAGCAGTGTAAGCGACCTTAAGCTTGTCCTTGCATTCACATTGTGGTTGAATGTGCTTTGTCTTACAGTTTCCATCCTGACAGCAAGCACTGTACAAATGCTGGCCACATAATGTCAAATCCAGTGAATAAAATTTAAAATTTAAAATATAAAATAAAATGTTTATGCAAAGAAAGCAAAAACTAAGTGAACGGAGATGGTTGAAAATGGAATGGATGAAAAGGCAAAGAAGAAGGTAGACAAAATTACTTTTATAAGTGTGTTTAAGATTTGTGCAATTATCCTAGGTGGCACAGAAATTATAAAAACATGAACTGGATATTGCAAATATTAACTCTCACATGAATTTGCTTGGACAATTCATTTAGAGCTAGAGGCAAACATAACAGTTTATTAAAGTATTTACAAACCAGCTGAGCAGGAATAAGTGGAGGAGAATGATTTATAAATAAAAAACAAAAAGAGTAGTGTTTGCATGAGGATTCAAACTTCTGGAGAGAAAGTGGATAAATATACTTAAAACACTTAAAGAGCTGTAAACCCACCCCACACTGTCTTGTTCAATGTTCTATCTCTACATGATAAACATTTCTGTAATTATTAATGGTGTATCTAAATTATTAATATTTAAAGAAACAAACTTGGAATATTCAGTTTAATTTTAATCAACTTGTTTCTTTGACTAATTGTGCTCAATGCAGACATTTTCAACCAATTTACTATCAAATAACTAGGCAACATAGTATCATAAATGAAAAGGACCATAAGATATAATTCCTAGCTTCATTTTTGTAATTTATTTGAGGAGAAAACATATGAAAAATTTCTTAAGATTTAAATAATACATCAAGACACCAATAGGGAACTTGTGACAAGGCTCTCTATGATTAATTATTGAATCATTTGTAAACTTCTGTTTCTTATGTGATGTATAGGTGTTAGTACCATGATGATACAAAGCACGAAGAAATAATGAGTGAAACATAATATATATCCTTCTTTTTATACTAGCTGAGATAACAGGAAACTAAGAGAATTCTCCCCAAGAATTGAAAGAATTGAAACTGAAGAGGAAAACTGAAAAAGCAAAGTTATATGGGGGCTTGAAGCACTTGCTTCTCAGTGCTTGGGGGGCAGTTTGCTGGTTTCCATAACTAAGGGGATCAGGTTTTAACTACCAGGTGGGAACACTTCAGGCTAGAACAAACCAGAAAGGTATGACCACATTAAGCTATAATTCTCAAAGGGCTATGCCACAATGAAAGGATAGAGCAGAAGCAAAATCTATGCACTGCCAGCAAGACAACCATCCCGTTCTCCAGGTCCCCTCACCCCTCAAAAGGTGGGAACTTGGGTTTTCCTTCAGTTAAATTTCTGGTTCAAATACATATTTCCTTTGTAGTTCAGTAAACCCAGACCCACAAAATGAAAGGAAAAAGTGGTGCCCATCCAGTCATTCCCTGTTAGAAATAAATGCCAATCATGTCTGGACACTCACACTCTCCACCCAGACCACAAGGGACTCCTGAAGATAAAGCCCCACTAAACATGAGCTCACCTCCAAGGACAAAATAAAAAGGCATTGAGATACATTGGCAGCCAACACAATCAACACTTTGATTAGACCCTCACGTCCTTCAAATGATGAGATTATTAAACATGTGCTTTGAGGTATGACCAAACATATTTAAAAAAGGAGAAAAATATAATGAAATATCAAGATAATACCAAAATGACCAAGAAGGCTTAAAAATAAATCCAAAGATCTGCTTTGAAATGAAAAATGTAGTCTTAAAATACACAGTGGATAGATTAAATCACAGATCAGACAGAACTAAATAGTAAATTAGTGAAATGAAAGATAGAGCTGAAGAATTTACTCAGAATATAACATGTTCTGGGAGTGTGGGAGCAATCACTTTAGATTGGCACAATCAGAGGAAGCATTGTGAAGGAGATAGAATTTTAGCTGAATCTCAAAGGCCGTGTAGGGTTAGGCAAATGAAGGTATTTCATGGGAGTGGCATGGCATGAGCCACATTTCAGAGACTACATTCGAAACTTATTTAGGTCACAGTGAGTTGGCCACTTTGGCTGAAAGGGAGAGTTTGTATAGGGAGGTAGAAAGAGATAAGGGCTGACTTGGAAAGTTAGGGCCCATTTCTAAAACCACACAGAAAATATGGCAATAATTACATAATATTAATTTGTTTAAGACCAAAACAGGCATGTAATATATGCTATGCTGACATCGTGGTCCTTTTGACATGAAACATGCCAGCTTGGCTAGCCTCCCTCCATTGAGCAGGTGCTGTGCATAATTACTTAAAATGGAGAGGTCCTGAACTTACCTTCCTCTTTGCCTTCCCTCACTCCACACAGAGGTACATTTCAAAAGCTTTCAAGGTTTCAATCTGAATGAAAAGAGAAAGTCCATGAAAACCGTAGCTGTGCCAGGCTGCGAATGGTGCTAAGCAGTCTATAACACTTTTTCTCTTAAAAAAAAAAAAAGGTTTTATGTTATCTCCTTAAATTAATCCTCTGAAGTATAGAAGGCTTTGTTATCTTTAAATCCCTTTCAAATGTGATGGTAAAGTGGATCCCAGCACTGGAAATTTAATAAGGCCTCAGAGGAAAAAGCAAATTTCAGATTCCCGAGCAAAGGAGAAACTCCGTTCCAGGTGAATTATCTCCATTGCCCTCTTCACCTGGCTTCCACCTATACAGCAGAAGGCATCACCTAGCCCTGCAACAAGGAGAAAGAGATTTACACTGCACAAAGTGGGTAACATGTCAATTAAAATTTATCCACACAACTTCTGAGCAGACAGGTTTGCAAAAAGCTACTCACATTCAGCAATAGCAAGATGAAATTAAATGGCAGGGAAATAATGCAATCATATTATAGCTAAGTAAGTGGGTGGATACATAAATAATAGAAGGAAGGTAGCTAGAAACAAAGCAACACAGTAACAAATGAATGAATGAATAAAAGGCAGAAGACCCCTTAAATCTGGAAAAACAAGGAAGATCATTTTTAAATGTACTAAAAGTTATAAAAGACTAAAGAATATAAATTCAACAAAGCAAGTAGGAGACAAGATGATAAGACGACAGAGAAGGGAGATCGTAGAGGCTAAGAAATTTGCTTATCCTTGTACTTTAAATAAATCAATTTGAGACAGCAAAGAGAAGAATATTTAGGGCTAAAAATAAGCATGGAAAAATGTTTGAGAGAGTCTCAGAATATGCAGAGGTAAAAAGATGAATAAGAGAGATGATAGATATGGAAGACAGACAAGATAATTAAACATGCTAGACAACTGTGTTCCTGAAGTGTAGAAAGACAGAGTTAGAATAAGGGAAATGTATTTTAAAATGAAGGTAAATGAGGGTAAAAGGAAATTTTAAGATCAAAAGGGATTCCTTTGTACCATGGGAAAAAGACACAGAACTAATAACCAATCTTAAATTTCAAGTTTAAAGAAGAAATTTCAGGTATGCAGATAAATTTTTTTTAAAAAGCCAGTCTTCTACACAGTGAGGAGAGGGGAGAGTAATCAGATTTTCCTTCAGTTTTCTATAGCTTCATTAGGGTTGCCCAAATGCAGCAAAAAAACAAAAACCAAAAAAAACCAAACCACCACCAACAAAATAAAACAACAAAAAAACCCAAACAAACAAAAAACAAAACAAAACAAACCCAAAAAACAAAAAACAGAATGCCCAGTTAAATTTTAAATTTTAGATGCAACATTTGGAACAGACTCCTAAAAAATTCATTGTTCATCTAAAATTCAAATTTAACTGGGTCTCCTGTAATTTTATCTGATAGTCATAAGCCGTGTTTAATGTCAGAAAACAATGGAACAATGTCTGCAAATTTCTGCAGGAAAGAAAATGGTTCTCAAGACTATTATACCCAGCTAGCTGATCATTCAATTAAATAGGCAACAGGCAGATTTGAGACAATCAGGGAATAGAACTACTCAATGAGGAAATTCTGTTAACCACGTGGATGATCAAAATAAAGAGCTTGGGAATAGAGAAGCCACAGTAAAAAGAATGCTGAATCTGGAAAGTTCTAAGGCAGTTTGATTTAGCAGATCACACATTGCCATCCACTTTCAAAGTCTCTTCCTCTCTCAGTCTACCTTCCACTGGTAGCATCGACCTCAGGACAATTTCTTCACATTGTGACCTCCAGAAGCTCTAGACTGACCTTCTACCAGCTTGGCAACCTCTGTGGCAAGAAGATGCTTTTTCTGCAAAGCATTTCAGAAAAACACCAGGCCTGATCCTCATTTGCTTTTGTTGGCTGGACTAATGAATGAGCCCATTCATCACTGGATCAATTATCATCACCATATAAGTAGGCTACTATTCCTACTGGCAAGACTGTATCACATGGCACCAGGGTTGGGGTCAGCCCCACAACAAATCCCTGAAAGTGGAGGAGAAGTGACCCCCCCCCAAAGAAATTCAGGGTGCTGTGACCAAAGGAAGGGGAATGGATCCTGAGCAGACCAGTGGAGCCCCTATTTTGTACACTATTTTGTTATTTCTCCAACTAAAGTGTAAATACCTTGAGAATAAGAGCTCTGTGTTGTACTTCTTTTTATCTCACACAATGACTACTTCAGTTCCTTATTATAGTGAAGGTGCTCAAAAATATTTATTAATTTCTCTTAATATAACTTTATTTGTGAAATGAGGAGGTGGGAATACTTGAATTCAGGGTGTGTACAGCTTTAATAATGTTTTATGAAAAATTCCATGGGAACATATCATGTGGGGTGCTACAGGAAGTGTTTTTTTTATATACTCTATAGTAAAACATTTGAATAGTAATGTGTAGGTATAGTTCACAATAGAGGTTTTCAATTGCAGAAATGTCAAAAGTTTTACAAGGTCATATTGGATGACTGTATTCTTGTATGTTTTCTTCAGGTCAGTGATTCATGATATGAAGGAATAATTTTCCTAATTATGCACAGGTCTTTTCCTAAAGTTCTTTTTTTTTGGTTGAAATAGGTTTGCTTCACATCACTTCTAAGGTTCTAAATAATAAATGAGAGTCTTAACTTGATCCCTTCTCCTCCCACTTATGTCTACTTCAAAATTCAGTTTTGATGAATTACTGTCTCCCATTTTGCTTAGCCAGAAACTCTACCACCTTCCTTCCTTCTCTCCTCCCCATCCAATTGTCCACCACATCCATTAGTTCTACTCCCTAGACGCATTTTAGATTTCTCCCCTGCTCTCAATTTTTACTCCCATCTTCAGTGTCATGGCTCAATTCCTATAGTTACTTGACTGCATATCTCTTCTATTGTGCTTGTCATGTGAACATATGATGGTAAGAGAATGGGCTGCAGCCAGTTGGCCTCATTCAAAACCTAGCTCCCACACTTACTCTGTGTGACTCTGTAAGAGTTATGTGACCTCTCTGAGCCTCAGCTCCCTCTTCTATAAAATGAGGTTAAAAAGAGCACCTCATAAGGTTATTGAGAACATTACGTGAGATAAAACATGTAAAGCGCTTAGGTCAATATCTAGTAGTGAGCAACCAGAAGAATTTTTAACTACTATTATTTTTATTGGTATGGCTTTTGTTTACAGCACTTTAAGTGGCTGATTCCTCCACTATGCTGGGCGCTCATCAAGAGCAGAGTCCTATCACCATTAGCAGTGTTTTTAGTATTTTAATTACTAGCTCTCTGCACAGAATAGGGGCATTTCAAAATCTGGTTCAATTAATTTCACTTGTCAGAATAAGACAGTTGTACACAATAACCACTAGATGGAAGCAAAACCTTTTGTAAAATCAATTCTTAACCAGAAATTGCTGCAGTGTGTGAAGATCTACCCCTTTTGTCTCCTTATTTGCACGACCTCATTGTTGCCAACAACAAAATAACATCCTCTTCCTCCTGGATAACAAGAGCTGCAACAAGTGTGGCTAATAAAAAGGTCCAAAACTTTGTAAAGTGAACTTAACTTAGAATTAAGATTTTGGAAAACCTTTGCTGCAGAATTTAGATATTATTAGTCAAAAAATGCTGAAGATATCATCACTGAACCAAAGCCAGCTTCCATCCAGCCACACTTACATTACTATTACTCTCTGAAGGCTCATCAGGGGAAAGATGTAGACTCCCACCTCTGTGCCCAGTGACAGCCACATAATGACCAACCGTCCCTGTGAATGACACAACGCCGTGGATGAACAAAGAGTTGTTGTCTTACTGTCTTGTTTGGGATGGAGGGATTGTGGGTATACAATGGCAATTACTGGATTTACTTTCCGCTTCGAGGGTTTCTGTATTTCATCTTCACATAAGGATCTGCTGTCTTTCATTTGCAGTGAAGGGATTTCATTTCTTTCTCCCTTGCTTATTTCCAGGGGTCCTCAGCCTTTTCTCTTCTCACACACAATTGTCATGTATGACATCGTCCCATCAGTGACATCTCCCGTTACATCAGTCATTATTGTCATTACATTATTGTCAGCTCAGATTTTCAGTGGGGAGGGGGCTGTGCATAGAAGAAATGGCCCTAACCTCAGATTCTGTTGAGATCCCATGAGCCCTTAGCTTTCTCTAATTAGCCCTGTCTCACTGCCCATTAGCAGTAATGAACTGATACTCTCTTAGAGAAGGACTTGCTCTCCCTCATACTTGTAAATATTCCTGGACTCTTTCACTTTCCTACTTTTCTTCCCCCCCCACCCCCTTTCCTTTTCCTCCCTTCCCCATCTCCCGTTCTCTCTCATCCCTGTTTCCTCTCCGCCTTAAAATTCAAATGATGTCTGTGCTACGATGCAGTACTATCTTAAACATCTAACGAGAGAACATCCTTAGAATATAAATTGATCTCAAAAGTGAGAGAAGGGAGTTTTGTTGCATACTAAATGTGTGATATCTTTGTAGGAAAATATTATTTCTACTTAAAAGCAAAGCTCTGTTATTGCTATCACCCGCCCCCAATTGAATGAGCATCAGCCGATTGCACAGCAGACAGCAGAGACAAAGAGCAAAGACCCACTTAGGATCCGCTCAAATCACAGGGATGAAAAAACGGCTTCGGTTCTGGTCTCTATTTTTCTTATCACAGTCTCTTTCCAAGTGCAAAGAGGTTGCACCGGCCTGCTCATTTCTCAAACCGGATCTCTGTCCGAGATTAGCCTTCCCTAAATGTAGCGCAGAGCCTTAGCAGCTAGGATTCAGGTTATCGCAGAGGAATTCCATTTCTCGCGATGCCCTCTTTTCTTCCCACAGAGCGGCCAACCGAGAAACGCTCAGGCAAGGAGCAGAAAGAACGAATTTGGGTTACCCTCCTGTGATCACAGCTGTTCTGTTCGCCCCAGTCACTGAACAAACACGCGCTGACCAGGTAGTAGGACAAATGAGCTGAAGCCATCCCCAGCACACGGTTATCCTTAAGAAAGAGTTTAATGAATCTCAAAGGAGGGCAAAGCACGTTTCTGTATTCCCCTGAGGCAACATGAATTCTGCGAAGTATTTCGGTTTCAGAATACAGAGACGGAGAGACAGATTCTATTCCCTAGCCGTGTTCTCACCGCCTGGCTCAAAATGGACGCACAGCTACAGACGGCTACCTTTGCTTCTCCCAAGGGGCTGGTGGAGATTCTCCAGGGACGTGGGTGAAGTGGTGGTGTGATCTTCCTTCCTGGTCTCATTGCTGGCCTGGCTGCTGCCTTATGTAATATGGTCTGTTTGCTGATGGGCTCCTGCTGGATTGGCTCAGAGTGGGAACTGCAAAACCTGGGTGCAGCCCCGTGAGCGCCAGACTCAGGCAGCTGATCTGATTTTGTATTTCTCCTGCACCAAGAGGTTAAACTGAGCATCGCTAAGGAAATAAACGTGGGTGCTTGTGCACAGCGTGGTGAGGAATGATTTGCATGAATAATGGAGGCAGTTGAGGTGGTCTGAATTAGGAGTGGGTGGGTCGGTGGGGAGAGTGAGTAAGAAGGAAGAAAGGGAATTGTGAGGGAAAATTCTCTTGCTACCAGCAGCTAACCATAGATCATTGGAATTCGTTCCTTATCAAATGCAAGCAGGAGCCAGGGGACAGAATATTGCTGAGTGGAATGCCTAATAAAGGAGTTGGCTTTCTCTCCTGCCCTTTCCGTCTAAATACGGAAGGAAAGATACGCACCAGATTGCAGGCTTTTACAAGGAGGCAAAAAGGCAGAAAGACAAGACTCTTCAATGGAGGATTTTCCACAGTAAGGCATAGCTTATTGTGCTGTCTTTAAAAAAAAAGAAAATTCCTCATTCGTAGTCAAATCACTTTTTAGAAGTATCTCTATTTGTTCTGGAATTCTTGTCCATTTTTCCAAATTAAAGGGACCTCACGCTACTTTTGACTATTTTGTTAAGAGCTTAACATACATAGCCCAAATCTTTACACTGCTGCCCTGTGGAGTTGCTTTATTTTCGCCTCTCCATAAATATGCCCAGCAACAAGGTATTTGGAGAGCTCCCCGAGTAACAGAAGTATTTTCAATCTCTCTTGTGCAAATCTCCCTAAGAACACAAGTAACATCTCTCAGTGGGTCCTCCATAACCGCTAACTTATGACTATAAAGTTGAACATTAATGAGTTATCTATAGACCTGCTCTCCCTCCAATAAAAAATTCTTTTTGGTATGATAATTTTGTTTACGTCCCCTGAGAGCCCATCTTTACCTAACTCTATCACCAGAGGGCGCACTTTCACAGAAAATACACCAGTCCCCTGCTCTGACTTCTCCCTTCCCCTCCCATTTGCAGGACTAAGAAGCAGGTTTTATATTCGGAGGTTTTTTCAGTTCAAGTTCTAGAACTTTGGTTTATTATTAGACTGTTCTCTTACTTGGGTGGAAGGGAAGAGAGAAAAACAGGTCTGTCTGCAACCATTGTGTTCCACCCCAATTCGGGGATAGCCTCAGAAACGGTTAAGTTTTCAAAGATAATCAAAATGAGCCTGACTGGGTATGGATCTGAGAGCATAGGCGCTGGCCTCACTAAAATGACAAATCGCCTCATGTTACTCAAGAAGCCACAGAAGATTCACACCCACCCTCGCCTCCCCCAGGCCTTGTCCTTTTGCAAGTGATTTGCCATCCCAGACAAGTATTATGTAATGATGAAGCAGAGCCTGGAGCTTTGGCTTGTTATTTCTTTCGGAGAAAGACATTAAAAAAAAAAAACTGTTATTATAGCACTCTCCTAAATGCCTGTGAGAAAAACATTTCTGAGAATTGTCAGAAATGCAGCACAGTGGAACTGATCAAAATCTGCATCAGTGCTAAAAACTGTGACCAGCTGTGATTGCCCAAGGGGGCAGTTTGAATGAAAAGACGCAGTCTGGTGGGGTGAGTGAAAAAGCTACGGATCTAAAGTCAGAGAAACCAGGATCTCATCATAGCTGGTGGCTAACTAGTGAGCGGAGTGTCCTAAAGTTAGTTACTGCACTTCTCCAGACCCCAGTTCTGCAAGCTGGTGATTAGCTGATCTCAGATTTCCTTCCATTCTAACCAGATATCCTTCTAAGAACAAGCATAGATGACATTATCAGTTTGCCTTCTGATGGCAAATACAGCAGCACCCACTAATAAATCAACCATTTTGCATGGTATTTTCATATTTCAGGCTTTCTGAAGTACCCTCTATTTCACATTTATGAAAGTAGCCCATTATTTACCAAGAATTTCTTTACTGTTTATATGGCAATGGGTCCTGGGGCATTGGGAATGCTAGAAAGGCACCAGGCTTAGGTTTGGGTCCTGGTTTGGCTTTTTAGTTGCGATGTGACCTTGGACAAGTTGTTTAACCATGTAGGCTTTTGATTTTTTTTCTTATTGGGGGGGGGGGCAAAGGGATGGAAGGAGGAAAAACGTTGGAAGGCAATTTTGAAGAAAATGATGAAAGCTGATGTGACAATAACTTGGGAGTTATAGGAAAGAGAAGAGAACTAATTTGAATCTCCCCTACCTGTCTGAGCCAGTCTAGAACCCTCTTTCCCAGACCTGGCTATTGTCAATCTGAGCCACTTGCCATTCCATCTGTGTGAGTGGTGTCTAAAGCCTGTAAAACTTGGGACATGTAAGAATGGGCCCTTCTGCAGTGCTTATGGACATACCCATGGGCTTTTGATTTTTAATCTGCAAGACTCTCTTAGGGTTATAGTGAGAACTACTGAGCTAGCCTGATGGCTGGGTATACTGTGTTCCATTAACACACTGGAACTCTTGACTGTTATTACTATTTATCATCACTACTAAAACATCCAACCTATAACATTATTTAGAGAGTTATTAACCCCAAAGAACTAGGGGGTTTTTAGCAGTCTTGGTTATGTTTTTTCATTTAGGAATTTAGAATTGCAAAATCTTGAATGAAGATTCAAAATCTTAGCTTTCAAAGAAATATTGTCAACCACTGACTATTATTGTTCTTATTTTCCCTCCTCAAGGTTTTTTTTTTTCTTTCTTTTCAGACATAGGATCCTGCCTTTGAAAATGACCTCATGTTGGTCTCCAGAAGTTGGAATCTGGAGACTGAGTATCTAGTTTTTGAACTCCTAGGGAGACAGTATGAAAAATCTTTTATCTTGGGGGAGGGTACAGATTTCCATAGTGTGGGGTAGTGCTGGCAGGTAGAAAGTTCTGGTGTGCCATGGTGGGTCCCATTGTTTCTGGAAGTAGTGGCCCCAAAGGGGTCATTTCTGTATCTCCTTGAAAGTTCCTAGTGCTCAGCTGGAGATAGAAAAGAGAGAATTACTGAGAAAAAAAATGGTGAAAACCAGGGCTGAGAAATCCCAGTTGGTTAAGCTAGGTCCGGAGGGTGGTGAAAGCAGTGTAACTGAAAGAATGGGTCCAGGGAATGGGGTTTTTGCTCTTCCCTCCCCTTTTTTTGGCCCCAGGGCCATATGCATGTAGGCTCTTGGTGTCCTGCCCACATCCTTCAGTACTTTCCTCTGCCTGCTATAGGCTGCTTTCTGTTGAACATTTGTGACTCTGTCTGAAGGCTTTTTCTGACTGGGGAGCATGCTTTGTCTGTGCTCAGAGCAAGCTATGAGTACTGCCAACAGCAGCTCTTAACCAATAACTAACGTAAGAGTTTGTGCAGAAACGTCTCAGTTGCCTTGCCTACTGGTTGGATTAGGTCTGAGGCATGCTGTAGGCTGTTTCCTAGAGTTCCTCAGAGGATGCACATCTCTCATTGGCTTCCTTCCCTTCCCTGTATAAGAGCACTGGCACTCTAGTCCTTGTTTCTGGGTCTGCTTCTGAGAGAACCCAACCTACTATACCAGGTATGGGCTTCTATTTCAAAATTTATATGGGATTTTCTGCATACAGAACATGCGTTATGGTCCCATGCACCTCTAGCTCTGAAAGTGGGTCCTTTTGCTGATTTTGTTACCTCAGTTCAAGTTCTTTAACCCCTTCAAGTTTTGATTTGCTTGTCTGAAAAATGAGGAGTGTAAGAATGCCTCGTTGGTGGAGTGATCTGATGATGGATTTGATTATGTACATGAAGTGCCTGGCACACAGCAAGTCTTAGTTTTCAAAGAAATATTGTCAACCGCTGACTGTTATTGTTCTCATTTTCCCTCCTCGTGTACATAGGAGAGCTCTTACGCTGGCTGCCAAAGATGTCTCCTAAGGCTACTGTGGAAATCAGAGGAGAAAAATGATTTGTAGCCTTTTCATTCTCATGGCAGAAAAGAATTTCCTCAGGACCATTAAGCTTCATTTAAAAAAAATGCTACATGAGCAAGAAGAAATGGAGACCCACACACACAGTGCCAGTGAAAATGATATGTCCCAGTTGGGCTCTGAACATGATAGGTGTTCAAGTGGGAACTAGAACAGTGAACAAAGCAGCATCTGAGGTGTTATTTTTAGAAGCTGGAGAAATGCTGGGGAAGAAGTAAGAGGGAAAATATGCAGCATTTCCGTAACACATTTCCAAGTAGCTCTGAAAGGAAGTCTTATATTTAATAGAGTTGTTAACAATTGGGATTGAAAGCCTAAAATAGAAATAAGAACACTTAACCAACTTGGGACGATTTTGTTGGGTCTGCTGTAGAATATTAGGTTTAGAGAAGCCGTATGCAAGGATAGGTAATATACATGGAAATTAACATAGCATTGTTATTAAATTCATGTTTAATTTGTTTTAACTCGTACTAATGATTTTTCTCCATCCTATTGATTGAACCGTATCACCCCCTTACATGACACTACCAGCCTTCCTTGCTTATCTCTTCTTTGGCTTCCCTTTAATAGAGTAGCATTTTTTCTGCTTACTTTCCTCCTGCAGAAGTTCTGTCTTTCTTCATATTTCTTCTACTACTGGAAGCCCCAGAAACTCTTTACTTTGACTTCTGGGGCTAGAAAGAGAAATTGGGTCCACATCACCAAGTGCTTTTGATGTTACTGTCTTTACAGCCTATAGAAGAAGTCAGTGGGAGTCTTTCAGGAGGACAGTCATATTACCTACTGTGTGTCTCAGGAAGATATTATTATTATATATTAACAGTGGCATCACTGTGAATGACAGATTCAGAGAAGAAACTGGCCCAAGATCAGGAGGCTGCTGTGATGGCTTAGGTGCAAGTAGGCCAGAATATAAACTAGGCACAGTAGAGCCACAGGGGCAGAAGGGATGACTCAGAGATGTTTGCAGTACTATCTTGAGAGAACCCGATGACCAATTGGATGTGGGGAATGGGAAGAAGAGAGGGTAAGTGTTGCCCTGAGGGGCTTGAGATGGCCACAGATTACAGAGGGCAGAAATAGAAAGCAAGGAGTGGGGGTGGAAGAGGTAATAATTCTATCTGGATGTGTGCCACTTGGCCATTTTTTGCAGCTATCCCAGTGTACAACCAGAGATGTGAGTCTGAACTTCCAGACAAGGACAGAGGAAGTGCTGTAGATCTGGTAGTCTTCCCCCTAGACTTGGTAATGAAATTGTTGGGAGAGGGAGTGAGTAAGAAAAGGAGAGGTTTTGGCAAAATCAATAGGAAAATCCAGTATTTAAAAGGCTGTAGATGAGACTGAGAAACACTCTGAGAGGTCGAAAGAGAATGGGTGTAGACTCAGAGAAGAGGTGTTTTAAAAGGAAGGAGCTGCTGAACAGCACGAGAATGGCAAAACCATCACGTGAGATAAGAACCAGTCGTGAAAGCCTACTTGAGGTGACGTGTTGGTTACCAGCAAGAGTGGCTGGGTAGGGGTCAGTGTAGAAATCAGATTGCAGAAGGCTAAAGAGGGGATGCGATGGGAGAAAGGGGAGAGAGTGGAGTGAACAACCTGTCAGAGGACTTTGATAATGAGGGGTCACAGCTGAACCCAAGCTAGAAACAAACCAGGATTGCTTCTATGTGTAGAACCAGCTTCTATTTTGACCTTTGCTAAATGCTGATTTGGTCCTTTTGTCTAAATCTGGCAAGATCCAGAGAGAGGCTGGAGTGTGGCAAAAATAGGATCAAGAACCCCCCAGACATGAGTCCTACCAGGTACTGTTACCATGAATTGTTTAAAAAAGCAGAACAAGAGAATCCAATCTACATTGTGTGAACCACATTTCCTTTTTTTTTCTCATCACAGAGGGGAAGAAAATATAATCTTGTCCAAAATGCTCAATTGTGTGAGCAGGGATGTCATTTGCATACACAGCCCAGGTAATGCTGTTGGGAAAATTACACCTGAAGCCTTAATGAGGAAATTTAAGCAGATGTGATGAAAGAATTGAAACTCATGTTAGCCTTTTGCAGTCACTCAATTGCAGGTGTGGCAATTTCTTCTTTTATATATGTGAAGAGAATTTAATGACTAAATTTTAAAAAACAGGCGGGTTAGGTATTGGGGTAGTAGGGAAGTCTTTGACTCTTTAAGAGCTAATGATGAGAGTAGAAAGGTACACACTTCTTTGGATACATTACATTCTAGAGGAAATATTGGTTAATATATTTATTTTATACATATATACATATTTATTTATTTATAATATATTTAATTTGACCCACAGTTTTAGGGTGCCTGTGATGTCACCATGCTATTAGCACCAGGGACATAAAGAAGAATAAGATACAGTCTCTTTTCTAAAATGGATAGATCCTTGCCTTGATGTCTAGGTCCTAATCAAGTCAAATCTAGTTTCTAAAAAGTCTTGGAATAAATCATAGTAAAATCTTGTCTTAAAAAATTGCACCTGGACAATGATAATCAATGGCTAGCACAGCAAAAAGAGCAGCAACTGGCCATATGCCACCCCTGATGAGAGTACAAAATACCATCTATGCAGTTTCCTTGTCAAATATCAAACCAGAATCTGATCAAGCCTCTAGATTTAACTACCAATTTACAGGGGACAGAGAAACCCATTAAATGATACCATAGGGATGGAATTAGCAAAATCCAGAATATCAAAACTCTAAGGACAAGCAACAGGCTTCTTCAACAACAAAAGTGCATTGAAAAGTGTGTGTGTATGTGTGTGTGTGTGTGTGTGAGAGAGAGAGAGAGAGAGAGAAAGAAAGAGGGAGAGGGGAAGAGAGAGACAGAATTAGAAGCTAGAAATTATGTCTCAAAAGACCTATCTATTGTTAAAATAAAAAAGAAATGGAGACCAGCCTTGAGAATTCCCTGAGCAGACAAAAGCAGTTCATTCATATAAACAAAGCTTAATTTAGCTTATTTTGCAAGGTGAACTTGACCCCACTCATTTCTTGCTTATGCCTCTGGAAACCATAAGCAAAGCTTAAACTATTTCCCAAGTTGATATGAGGTAACCACTGACCAGTTCCCCTATCATTCAAGAAAATTCTAGTCTCATACGCAATCACTGTGAAGAATAGTCTGCTTTCTTACTATATAATCTGCTTTGTAACAATATACCCCAGAACCTCATTCCATGTTCTGGTTTGAGTGTTCCCAGTTTACAAACTTTTTGGTGTGTGCACGATAATCTTTTACTAATTGCTACCTCAGTGATTGACTGCTTTTGCTTTTGTTATTTTTGAACTTTTGACACTACTAATTACAAAGTATGGACCTTATTTTGATACTAACAAAAATTGTGAAAAAAAACAAGATGGGGGAATTTGAATATTTATTGGATATTTGATCATATTAAGGGATAATTATTAATTTTTTAGTGTTATTTATTTCAAAATAACCTAAAAGGAGAGAGGATATGAATAGGGGTATGAAACACGTGCGTTGATAACTTTTTAAACTAGGTTATAGGTGCAGGGGGGTACCTTTTAACTTCTGTTTGTTTAAAAATTTTCCATAATAAAAAGTTTTTAAAGTTGGCAAGAAAAATAGGTCTAGCATTATTCAAGATGATTAAATTAAATTTAGACCATTTTCCCAATCAACATACTAGTTATAGAGCTACTATGTGGCAGGTAGAAGGCACATTTCCTCACATGGGATGGGAAGGATGACAAACTTAACTGCATTTCCCATGGCTTGAATTGAGACATCACTGGCATCCTTTTATCTGTTTTTCCTTTCATCTTGAAGATGTTACTTCAGATGGTGATGTGAATTTTGGCATTGAGTGGGCTGAGAGCAGTGTTACTCTATGACAAAACAAACTCAGAAACAGGGAGTATGAGGAGAAGGGGGGATGCTCTTCCTTCCCATTATCCAGACCTGTCCTCTCACCCCCTTTTCCTGGGAGACCATTAGATCCTTTAAATACAGTGAGAAGGGACATTCCAGCAACTTAATCTTGGGCTGAAGATGTTTACAAAATAATAGTAATTATGATCATTTATTAAGTGATTTCCCACACACTAGAATGTGCTAAATATTTTACACATAGAGTCTAGTTCATTCTTCCCAAAACTCTGTAGATATTATGACAGTTATTATTATTAACATCTAATACACTTGAAGAGGACAAGTGTTCTGTGCAGGGCCATACTGCTGGTGGCAGAGCCAGGTTTCTAACTCCAAAGCTTTTGCTCTTTACTACAACACCATATGCCTCTTACCCTTTCTTTTCTATATCTTAGGACTTCTGATGATGACAATCCAACAGATTTAGAAGGTCACCGTTGTTCTCATTTTTCTACTTTATATTATTTATGAGTTCTCCAAATGCTATTTCAGTACAGACCCTGGCTCTTTGGCCAGAAGCCTCCAGAAGTTCTGTATGGTGCACACATAGCACACATAGCTTGCCCTTCGGATGTGAATTTTCCAAACTTGTCCTTATCCCAGGATGCGGCTCACTCGTCTGGAGAAACCTGTGAATTGGTGGTCTGCTCACAGTGTCCAGCCTTTGGAAATCTGGGCAGATCTAAATAGGTACAGAATTATCAAGATACTGGGTACCTCTGTTGTGTAAAATTGTCCCCCATCACCTGCATTTGAATCTGTGACAACATTTTACATACTTATGTTTATAGAATAAATCTAGTATGTTCTCATTAGAGTGATCCTGTATAAAATGTGCCTGGTGGCAATGACAGTTTAGAATGGGGGTTTTGGAATTAGACAGGTCTGGTTAATACAGACAACTTAATAGGTCTATGGCCTTGAGCAAAGTATTAAACTTTTCTGAGGTTTAGTCAGTTTATCTGTATAATGGAGACAACAGTCTAGTGCATTATTGTTGTGACGCTGAAAGGACACACCATGGCACCAAACACATAGTATGAACTCAATATATGGCTGCCCTTGTTGGCTTTAGTGTTACTCTTTAGTATTCTGTTTGTTATTTCCTTGGCTTCTGGCCAATGACTTTAAGTTTGAGAACTCTCTCTGTGTAAAGAGCCAAATGGCCAGATGTCAGGTCTGGGGATGGAGGACAGGGTTGGGGGAAATGAAGAGGGGAAAGGATGAAGATAAATTTAAGAGAAAGGTTAATTTTAAAAAGCGTAGTTCAGTAACATTGTGGATTTGGATTTAGCCAAAGAGAGCCAATTCAGAGGTGAAGTTCTCTCCCTTCTTTCTAAGCTATTCCTTAGGAAAGTAGGAACTGCCACCCTCTATTTGAGTCTTTATTTTTTTAAAGATTTTATTTATTTATTAGAGAGAGAGAGTGCACAAGCAGGAGGAGCAGCAGGTAGAGGGAGAGGGAGAAGCAGACTCCCCACTGAGCAGACTGATGTGGGACTAGATTCCAGGAGCCTGGGATCATAACCTGAGCCAAAGGCAGTCACTTAACCAACTGAGCCACCCAGGTGCCACCATTTGAGTCTTTATATAGTCTGAATTCATTCAATTTGAATGATAAAGTGCTATTTGAGGAGGAACATTAAAACAACCTAAATCAATATTAATTTGAGAAGTTTATACAGGTCTCTTTACAGATTGAGTAAAGTGAAAGAAAAGATATATAACACAGATTTAGCAATTATAACTGGGGTTATGACTCCATTGCAATCACTTGAGATTGTAATAAATAAATATTTTAGTCATTGTTTTATAGAGCAATATATTAAGATGCTCCATTGGAGGCACCTGAGTGGCTCCATCAGTTAAGCGTCTGCTCTTGATTTCTGCTTAGGTCATGGTCTCAGGGTTGAGAGATGAAGCCTTGCATTAGGCTCCATGCTCAGTGGGGAGTCTGCTTCTGTCCTTCTCTCTCTCCCTCTGCCCCTTTCCCCCACTTGTGCATTCTCTCTCTCTCTCTCTCTCTCTCTCTCAAATAAATAAATAAATAAATAAGAAAATACATCTTTAACATGCACCACTGAAGAGGTACTGATTATAATACCTATAGGATAAATAAAACTTTTAAAAAAGTGTACAAATGAGTACTTTGATTTGGTATAAAATTTCCAACAATCTCATCATATCTGAAATCAAAAGATGCTGTACATCAGTAGCTCAGTATGAATTGAAGCTGATGTTGCAAAAAATAACTAAAGAGTTAAAATGTCTATGCTACATAGAGCAGTCTATACATTCAATGCAATCCCTATCAAAATACCATCAACTTTTTTCACAGAGCTGGGACAAATAATCCTAAAATTTGTATTTTAGGATTTAGGAACTAGAACAGACCCCAAATAGCCAAAGGAATGTTAAAAAAGAGACCCAAAACTGGTGGCATCACAATTTTGGACTTCAGGCTATATTAAAAAGCTGTAATCATCAAGATAGTATGGTGTGGGCACAAAAACAGACACATAGATCAATGGAACAGAATAGAGAACCAAGAAATGGACCCTCAACTCTGTGATCAACTAACCTTTGACAAAGCAGGAAAGAATGTCCAGTGCAAAAAAGACAGCCTCTTCAACAAATGGTACTGGGAAAATTAGACAGCCACATGCGAAAAAATGAAACTGGACCATTTCCTTACACCACACACAAAAATAGACTCAAAATGGATGAAAGACCTCAATGTGAGACAGGAATCCATCAAAATCCTAGTGGAGAACAACACATGTAGCAACTCTTGTGACCTCAGCCATAGCAATCTCTTGCTAGACAGGTCTCCAAAGGTGAGGGAAACAAAGGCAAAAATGAATCACTGGGACTTCATCAAGATAAACGTTTTTGTAAGCAAAGGAACCAGTTGACAAAACCAAAAGACAACTGACAAAATGAGAGAAGATATTTGCAAATGTCTTATCAGTTACAGGGCTAGTATCCAAAATCTATAAAGAACTTATCAAACTCAACACCTAAAGAACAAATAATCCAATCAAGAAATGGGCAGAAGACATGAACAGACATTTCTCCAAAGAAGACATCTAGGTGGCCAACAGACATGTGAAAAAGTGCTCCACATCACTTGGCATCAGGGAAATACAAAACAAGACCAAAATGAGGTACCACCTCACACAGGTCAGAATGCCTAAAATTAACCACTCAGGAAATGACAGATGTTGGCAAGGATGCGGAGAAAGGGGAACCCTTTTACACTGTTGGTGGGAATGCAAACTGGTGCTGCCACCTTGGAAAACAGCATGGAGGTTCCTCAAAAAGGTGAAAATAGAGCTACCCTATGACCCAGCAATTGCACTACTAGGGATTTACCCCAAAGATACAAATGCAGTGATCCAAAGGGGGCACCTGCACCCCAATGTTTATAGCAGCAATGTCCACAATAGCCAAAAAAGAGCCCAGATTTCCACTGACAAATGGATAAAGAAGTTGTGGTGTGTATATATATATACATATACATATGTATATATATGTATACACACACACACACACACATGCACACACACACACACAATGGAATAGTACTCAGCCATCAAAAAATGAAATCTTGACATTTGTAATGATGTGGCTGGAACTGGAGGGTATTATGCTGAGTGAGGCAGGTCAATCAGAGAAAGACAGTTATCATATGATCTCACTTTATATGTAGAATTTAAGAAACAAAACAGAGGGTCATAGGGGAAGGGAAGGAAAACTAAAACAGGCGAAATCAGAGAGGGAGACAAAGCTTAAGAGACTCTTTTTTTTTTTTTAAAAGATTTTATTTATTTATTTGACAGAGAGAAATCACAAGTAGGCAGAGAGGCAGGCAGAGAGAGAGGAGGAAGCAGGCTCCCTGCTGAGCAGAAAGCCCAATGTGGGGCTCGAACCCAGGACCTGGGATCATGACCTGAGCCGAAGGCAGCGGCTTAACCCACTGAGCCACCCAGGCGCCCCAAGAGACTCTTAATCATAGGAAACAAACTGAGGGTTGCTGGAGGGGAGGGAGGTGGGGGGATGGGGTAATTGGTTGATGGACATTAGGGAGGGTATGGGATATAATGAGCACTGGGTGCTATATACAACTGAAGAATAACTGGACTTTACCTCTGAAACAAATAATATACTATATATTAATTAACTGAATTTAAATAAAATAAAATCAATAAAAGTAAAAAAAATAACTACAGTGACAGTGCAGACACTAAGGTACAGCTAAATGAGCCTGCCCAAGAGAAATAATTTCCTGACTCATGAGTTCAGAAAAAAAGCACTATTTTAACAATACATTATTTTATTTAATTTATTATGTTAAATGTGTGTGAAATTATAAAAGTACAGTATTATAAGTAGACAATCTGATTACTTAATCTACGGGGCTACAAATTTGTTATTTAGATAGGCTCCAATCTGTGGGAGACAGAATTTTCTCTTCGGAATACTAAGGAATTGCTTTACATTTGGGCATATGAAGTAAGGAAACATCTTGGTATATTAAGGGGAAGATATAAAGGAACACAGGACACTAGTTGAGATGAGCAATTATTCAAGGCCTGAGTATTCTAGAAAAACAAAGACAGCATAATGTGAGGTCAAGAGCATGGACTTCAGGACAGGCTTGGTTGGGTTGGAATCTCTGCTTTGTCACTTACCAGCTCTATGAGGTTGGGTATCTTATTCAATTTCCTCATGCCTCAATGTCCTCACCTGTAAAATAATAATAATAATAATAATAATGTTTATCTCAAATGTTGTTGTAAGAGGGCCTGGTATATTGTAAGAACCTATGTATTAGATAGATCAGTAGATAAATTGAGAGAGAAACCCTGTGTCTTTCCTTGATACAACTGGCCTCACCCAGGAAGAATTTGTGCTTTTGTTACCTGGTCTCTGTGTTAAAGGATATCGGTGTTTCTTTGTTGGCTTATTTGTTTCTTTCTTTAGGACAAAAGTAACTTCTTTTGCAATGGAGAAGATTGCAGATGTGTATGCTGCTGATAACTTCATGCAAGATGGGGCATGGGGGATAAGGAGGGGAATTGTGTTTCTGGAGTCAGACTTGAGCCCCCACAGTTCCAGTGTGCTCTCTCTCTCTCAGCCATCTGGAGGCTGTGTCACAAATCTCTGTTAGCCTCTGCTCTAGACACGCTCTTCTTTATCAGTGTGTTGTCAGAGGGTTGTCCTGTGGAAAATACTGAAAGCTGGCCAAAGTGTGGGCTGGCTGGAACACTCATATACTGCTGGGGGGGAGGGTCAAATGGTACAACCAGTTTGTGAACCTGTCTGGTAGCCTCTGCTAAAGCTGAGCAGATGCCTATCCTGTAGGCCAGCAATCCCACTCACGGGTGTCTATGCTTCTGACAGAAATGTGTACATGGGGTCACTAAAAGTCATGAACTTGAATGTTCATGACAATACCACTCATTATACCCAGATGCCTGTGAACTGGGAAGTGGATAAATGCATTTTATAATATTCATACAAGGGAATACCACAGAGTGATGAGAATGAACTACAACTCGGCACCACAATATCTGTAACAAACATTATGTTGAGCAAAAGAAGCCAGACACACAAGAATACATCCTGCATTATTCCGTTTAGATGAAGTATAAAAACAGGCAAGCGAATCTATCATGCTGTGAGTCAGGATAAAGGTTACCCTCAGAGGAGACTAGTGACTGACAGGAACAAAAGGAAAGGCTTCCAGAATGCTGGTAATATCCTTGTCCTTGACCTAGGTGTTGGTTCCTGGGGTGTGTTCAGTTTGTGAAAATTCTTGGAGCAATATGAGTACGATATGTGTACTTTTCTATATGTATATTAGACTTCGACAAACGTTTTATTTTTTTTAAATTATTCATTCATTTGACAGACAGAGATCACAAGTAGGCAGAGGAGGCATGCAGAGAGAGGGGGGAGCAGGCTCCCCGCTGAGCAGAGAGTCCGATGCGGGGCTCCATCCCAGGACCCTGGGATCATGACCTGAGCTAAAGGCAGAGGCTTTAACCCACTGAGCCACCCAGGAGCCCTTGACAAACGTTTTAAAGAAGGAACATAGGTAACTTTTCACATTTTGCAAACTGGACATTGAGTGTGTGGAATAATTAATGCAGCCACAATCTAAGCCTTATATTCTACTTTCTAAATGGGTTTAATTTTATGTGCTTATGTCTTGTTTCTCTAATTAAATTTTAAGATCTTTGATAGGGATGACCATGTCCTGTTTTTCTCTGTATTCCTGCAGTGGAGGAACAGCGTGCATACTTATTAAATATTTGTTCACGTATCAAGAGGAAACGCAGTCTTGCCTAGCTACCTCGTGGAAGGGTCTGGTTTTCATGTCCAATGGTAGCAGAATCTTTTAATAATTTTGTTCCTTAATTTAAGATAGTCCTGGAATAGGGTGGCTATTTTGAGCTCTTAACCTTGTGTTTTAGACAGTCTGATGTGCCAAATGCTTTGACTAAATTCTCCTGAGGTAAAGTGCCAGTTTTGGAATAGATTTTCTGAGAAGCCAACTTTGAGCACTGGCAGAATGGAGTGGCCGACCGCCAGCTGGGAGTGGGAAAACTTGCTCTGAACTTTGGTTGACTACCTTGTTAACTTACTGTGCTATGGGTGAATTCTCCCTTGTTCTCCAGGGCTAGGAGAGAAAGGAAGACAGAGAGAGAAGGGGCAGCTTATTTGGGGATTAAGTCACTGTTGGTGAAATGAGTCAGCATGTCAGCTCAGCCATAGGACAAAGTCTCCATAAGTGAGCTATAATTGGAGAGAAAATTTACATTAAACTGAAAGCAAGCACTCATCCTCCCCCTTAAAGTAAAAACAGATCTTGGTGGAAAAATTTTATACCATAAATAATGCACATGAAGTTTTTCTTGTTAAACTGTGGGGAATCTATAGGTAGGAATTTTTTTTTTTAAATTGTTATTTCCCTTCTTTTTTTTTTTTTTTTCCAGATTTTGCTCTGAAAATAAAATGGCTGGTTCTTTTTAAAATGACATGTAGAAGAATCTTTCCAGACCCTAGGTTACTAAATATTTATGCTAAAAAAATGCAGACAAACATGAATTTTTCTGAAATCTGTAATTCTTTTAACTGATTCTAATTTGAGATGCTAATGTGATTCTCTAGTATAATATTTCTCCAGTTGGAAACTCAGAGCTAACTGCCTGCTTTTGTACTCAGATTGTAGGAATGGCAGAAGGAAAAAGAATGGTGTCCTGAGTGACTCTGTGGAATTCTGCCCTCATTTCTTAGTTTGACTGACATTACTTTGGGGGATATGGAGTTTCCCTCACAATTTACTATTCTTTGTCTCTTTCTTGAAAACACACACACACACCCCTTGAAGGCAGAATTAGTTTCATCAAAAATTCAGCTGAAGTTAGATTTCCTTTTCTGGGATCTGGGATAAATTTGTAGAGTGCCAAAATCTTGAACGAACTTCTAGGAGTCTGGAAAGTTCTGGAAGCCATTAGAGAAGGCAGAGGAGCTTTGCAAGTGTAGAGTCAATTTGCAAGGGTGCATGCCTTCTCTTTTCCTTCCAGTTCTTCCACACCCAGAAAGCTCGAACTCGATAGTTCTTAGGTCAAGGACTCAATGCTGATGGAAGGCAACTGTTCCTCCATTCAGAAAAGGAAAACTGCAGCTGATTTAAAAACACTTATTAAACTCACATTGATTTATTCATTTTAGATAAAGTAGGAGAGACTTCAATTATTTTTTACTCTTTCCTGAAATTTCCAAAGCTGACCAGACTTGTGCCCCAAAATATAGCTTTGGATTTTGTTGTTAGTCACAAGCATATATTTAAGGAGCTATAATTTTGTAAGTTGTCTTTCAAGACAGCCTATTGTCGCCCCTGTAGTCCCAAATGCTAATGAATGAGGTGGTTGTGTGTTCTGGTGAATACTTACTGAATACTTATAAAGCAAGAATCTGACAAATGCACCAGTTTAGACAGTTCAGGGCTCTGAATGTTCACCAGTTAGTAATGAACTTCTGGTTTTGTGGGTTTCATAGTAGGTGAAAAACCTGAGGTGGGGTGTGGGGACCCAGTGTTCCTAAAATTATCAGGGTAAGGAATTGGGAGCAACAAGATATCTAGTGCACCTTGCACAAAGGCCTGTAAGGAACAATCTAGAGTCGACTGGTGTCATGTTTGCCTTTAAGTCCCTACCCTGTGATGTCAGAAGGAACCCAGCCCCAGGTCTCTGGAATGCTCTCACTGTTTTTGTTTCCTGCCATGCCTCTCTTCTACAGCCCTCTCTCTTCTTTCTCTTTAGTCCTAGTCTCTTCTCAAACTTCCTTCACCCACATTCTCTCTCTTTTTTTAAGATTTTATTTATTTGACAAGAGAGATCACAAGTAGGCAGAGAGGCAGGCTGAGAGAGAGAGGGAAGCAGGCTCCCTACTGAGCAAGAGCCCGATGCGGGGCTCGATCCCAGGACTCTGAGATCATGACCTGAGCTGAAGGCAGAGGCTTTAACCCACTGAGCCACCCAGGCACCCCCCCCACATTCTCTTAATAGCGTATGCAAGTATCAAGCAGCTTCAGAATCATTCAGATAGCTTCATAATCTAGGTTCCTTAATTATGAAATCAGATGCCACAGAAATGTTTCCCAAAATAATTACCAGATTAGATGGAGTTTCCCTGCTACCTTTCAGATTTAGATGAGATTGACACCCATTCCCTGCCATGAGCATGTCCAAAGCAGGTGACCCTCATGGTCCTAGGAGTTTCAGGATTGCTATGGACTGGTAAATGCCATGTATTTGTCATTCTTCCTCTTTCTGAATGAGAATGTCTATTACGGTGATCCTGTCTCATTCCACCAGTTAGGGTGTTAATTCCTATGTAGTCAGAGAAGGTCAGCAAACTTTTCTGCAAAAGGTCAGATAGTTAATATTGAAGTTTTGTGGGCCATGTGGTTTCTGTAGCAACTACTCAATATGCCACGATAGCATGAAAGCAGCCATAGACCACAGGTAATGGGTGTGGCTATTTGCCAATAAACTTTATTTAAAAAACAGGCTCAATTTTTCCTATGAGCTGTAGTTTGCTGCCTCCACACACATTTTGCTTTCTATCCTGAGACTCCTGTTATCAGGATTCTGTCACTTTAAGTCTCAATATCACTTGACTTTTATTTCACAATTTTTTTTTCTTGTCCTTTCCTGTTGTTTTATGGCAAAGTACTCCAATCTGATTTCTAGCTTAGTAATTTGGTCTTTGGCTGGGTCCATCCTGTTACATATCCTAGCTATTAAGATCTTTATTGCTATGATTATATTTTTGACACTTAACATTTTCACTTGGTTCTTTTTAAAGTCTTCTTTTATTGCTTCATAATTCAAATAACCTTCCCTATTTATTTGAAGATATTTAATAAGCTGTTTGTTCCAGTAGTCTTAGTTCATATGGTATACATTGTTTAATTTGCTCTTTCTTTTGTAAATGTTGTATTACTCAGAGATAAAATTATTTTGACCAATGTGCTCATGTTCCTTTGGTACTAGCTACTGTGTCTAGTAATGTATATTTGGAATAGATGAAGCCCAGGCTCGAGGTGTTTATGTCCCTTGTGATCACCATAAAGAGAGAAAAGTAGATGAGCCCAAGTCTGGAAAACCTCAGAAACCACAGAACTAATGCTGATCACCTCCATTTGCTACCACTCCACAAGGCAACTCTTTTAATCTTTCTAAATCCTTTAAGAAATACTTAAGGAAGCCACACTGGGAGGTGATGTTCTCCTAAAATACCGGGCCTGGGAATTTAGGGCGGAAGAGGAGAGGAGTAACTGCCTGTGTGGCCCTGGCCGATCCATACCTGTTTATCAACTCCTGATTGCAAGAATGCTTTTGGGCTACCTCGAGAGAACCCCATTGACATTGGCATTCTAGGCTGTTTCTACCTTTTCTGTGTAAAGGGACATGATTATATTGGGAAAATGTGGAAAAAGGTTAGGATAACTTAAAGGCTCTTCCTCAATCTAATTCCTGCTGTCCACTGACCCAGGCTGCCACCATTCCTGAGGCACAGATTCATGACTGTTTCTAGCCTCCCAAAGCAGTCCAAAGAGGATTTTGTTGTTGTTAAGTCCTTAGTTCCATCCTTTCCTATCATTTGTGAGGTTTCTCAGTGGTTGACTGTCAGGGCATGGGGCCAGCAGCCTGTTAGCTGTTCACCTTGTCAATGACCAAAACCTCTCTGAAGCTAACTTTTGTACTCACTTCAAGACCTGTTTGGCTAAATAATTAATTAAGGGATGTGTAATAGCTACATTAGTCCCTCCTCCAGAAGAAAACTTGACCTATCATTGGTAACTGAGAAGGAAAAAATGGGGAAAAGGAAAGAAAGGTCCTAGAGGGATAACATAAGATATGATAGCAGAAGTAAGTCTTAATACAAGAGTAATTGTAATCAATGTAAATGTTCTACAGTCACTATTAAAAGCTAAAGAATATTGTTTTTTCAAAACAACATTTTCATTTTTTTTCCAGAAAGAATGAGATCTTGCCATTTGTAAAACGTGGATGGAGCTGGAGGATATTATGCTAAGTGAAATAAGTCAGGCAAAGAAAGACAAATTCCATATGATTTCACTTATATGTGGAATCTAAAACAAAACAAAACAAAACAAAACAAACAAATCAGAAACAGACTCATAAATCCAGAGAACAAACTGGTGGTTGCCAGAGGGGAGGGGGTAGATGGGCAAAATAGATGAAGGGGATTAAGAGTTACAAACTTTCAGTTACAAAATAAATAAGTTACAGAGATGAAAACTGTAGTCAATAATATTGTAATAACATTGTATTGACAGATGGTGACTACACTTACCATAGTGAGTGCTGAGACATGTAGGGATTTGTTGAATCACTCTGTTGTACACCTGAAACTAATGTAACATTGGGTGTCAACTATACTTCAATTAAAAAACCCAGAGAACATTAAATTGAATTTAAAAATAAGATTAAACAATATAGGACCTACCTAAAACAAAACAAAAGGGTACAGAAAGACTGAAAATTTAAAAAATGGAAAGACATACCAAGTAGCTATGAGCCAACAGAATCTGGGACAGCATTCTCAATATCTTATAAAACAGAATTAAGCAAAAAGTCTAGGGGATAAAAAGTCTTTGTATAGATGCAAAAATTAAAACAGAATCAGAAGGAAAAAGAAATCATGAATATATTTGTATCTAAGAACATAGCCACAAACTACTCATAACATTATGGTGGAAAATAAGTTATTTAGCAATAATTTGTTTAAATACACCCCTTTCTAAAATTTATAGACCAAGCAATAAAAACAACCTAAGACATAGGAGGTCTAAATATACAAACTAATAATCTTCAGCCATTAGATATTAATTAAATTCAACTTGACACATTCTTTTTGAGCACATTTTCAAAAACTGACATTGTAATAGGCCGCAAAGGAAGCTTCAATAAATTTCAAAGTATCAATATTAAAAACCTATGTTCACCTACAATAATATAATAAAATGAGAATATAAAATAAAATAATTGCTTAAAATTCCTGTGAGACTAGAAACTGAATAGCATACTAAAACCCCCTTGGTTAATAAGTAAAGGATTGAAATGAAATTCAAATGAATTACAATGAAAACACTACTTGTCAAATTTTGTGGGACACAGAGCAATGTCCTTACTTAGAGGGAAATTTATAGCTTTCAATGCATTTATCAAGAAACAAGAAATGTTGAAATGAAATGAGCTACACTGTTAAGTCAAAAAGGTTTAAAACTATGGATAAAATAGAGGCTAAAAATAAAAGAGCATAATGAATAACTCTTAGCAATTAAATTTGAAAACCTAAATGACTAGATTATTTTCTGAAAAAAAATTTTAAAATGCTAAAATTCACCTAAAATATTGGTGAAAAAGAACAGGAAGCATTAAAAAACCTTATGGCAGGGGGACCTGGGTGGCTCAGAGGGTTAAGCCTCTGCCTTCTGCTCAGGTCATGATCTCAGGGTCCTGGGATCGAGCCCCTCATCGAGCTCTCTGCTTGGCGGGGAGCCTGCTTCTCCCTCTCTCTGCCTGCTTCTCTGTCTACTTGTGATCTCTGTCAAACAAATAAATAAAATCTTAAAAAAAATTTAAAAACTTATGGCAATTAAAAACTCCCTATCCGTTTCCAGGACTATATGTTTTTATAGGTAATTTCTACCAAAGTCTTAAAGGAATAGTTCATTTTTATTTAGATAAGTTGTTCTGGAAGGTAAAAAATATGTCCATTTTATATTATGAGGCTAATGAACCCTGGTTTCCAAAACTGGACATGGGCAACCCAGGAAAATAAAAATTGTTTACAGGCTCACTTATGAATGTCAATGCCAAAATTTTAATGGAGGAAAATAATACTCTTTTCTCAATTGATGCAGAAAATGCATTTGATAATTCAGAAATCTTTTACAAGTCCCCACAAACCAGGAATAAAAAAGAATTTTCTCTATTATGGGAAAGGTTATATGCCAAATCCCTAAAGCAAATACTATATTTAATTGAGAAATCTTGGAGAAACCTTAAAAATCAGGAACAAGGCAAAGATGCCTCCATCCAACAACTTTGGACCGACAAAGTTGTAAGAAAGAAAAAAATCAGTTTATCAAAACTGGAAGGTAAGCCATGAAGCTACCAGTATCTGCAGATGATAGAAACATCTACCTAGAAAATCCAATAGAATCAGGAAACAAGCGTGCTAAACACAAGGTCAACTTATGAAATCAATAGTGTTTCTCTACAGTAGCAATAAGTGTCTCAAAATAACTTTCATAAAAAGATACCACTTAGAACAGCAAAACCAAAACAAACTCAAAAACAAAATACCAAAAATGCACAACACAACAAAACAAGAACCCCCAAAATACCTCTAAAGCTGGGGCTGACAAACTATGGCTTATGGGCTACTCCAGCCAACCACCTGTTTTTATAAATAAAATTTTATTGGAACAGAGACACACACATTAAATATTCTTTATGGTTGCTTTCATGCAACAGTGGGAGAGTTGTGTGGTTTTCAACAAAACTATATGGCCCACAAAGCCTAAAGTATTTGCTATCTGGTCCTTTACAAATTTGCTGACCCCTGCTCCAGTGTATCCAGGAATTAAAATAACCAAAGGTATACAACACCTATATGGGAAAGAAGTTTAAGCTCTATTAAAGGACAGAAAAGATCATAATAAACAGAGAAACATTCCGTGCTCTTAAAATAGATGACTAAATTTTATTAAAATGTCATTACCTCTAAGTTAGTTTAAGTCAATCATTTAATTGATGTGAGACAATTGCTTAAAATAATTACAAAATGTAACCCAAATCCAAAATCAATTTGGATTTCTTTTTGATTATTTTTATTTTTATTATATTATGTTAGTCACCATACAGTATGTCATTAGTTTTTGATGCAGTGTTACAAGATTCATTGTTTACCTATAAAACAGAGTCCACAGTCTCTCACGGCTCATCTCTCCCTCCGATTCCCCCCCCCTTCATTTTCCCCTTCATTCTTATAATGTCCTCCATGCTATTCCTTATGTTTCACAAATAACTGAAACCATATGATGATCGACTTTCTCTGCTACCTTACACCAGTGAGAATGGCAAAAAAACAAGGCAAGAAACAACAAATGTTGGAAAGGATGTGGAGAAAGGGGAACCCTCTTGCACTGTTGGTGGGAATGCAGGTTGGTGTAGCCACTTTGGAAAACAGTGTGGAGGTTCCTCAAAAAGTTGAAAATAGAACTACCCTATGACCTGGGAATTGTACTACTGGGTATTTACCCTAAAGATACAGATGTAGGGAAAAGAAAGGCCTTATGTATCCCAATGTTCATAGCAGCAATGTCCATAATCGCCAAACCGTGGAAAGAGCCAAGATGGCCTTAAACAGATGAATGGATAAAGATGTGGTCCGTATATACAATTTGGGTTTTTTGAGATTCTCAATAATTTTACTCTAAAATTAATAAGGAAGAAATTTCTGCAAATATCTAAATTTTGAAGAGGAGGAACAAAGAGGAGAGTTACCCATTTAGATAATAAGGCAGATTACAAAGTCCTCGCAAGAAAAATATATGTGATACTGGTGTAAGAACAAATCAATGGAATGGAACAGAGAATTCAGGGACAGACATTGTGTATAAGGGAATTTAATACATGATCAAAGTGGCCCCAGAAATCAATGGAAAAAGGAGACAGGGTACTGGGAAAACAAACTCACTGTATGGAGAAAAAGAGAACCCTACATAGTACCATGTTCAAAAGTGGATTGCAGGTGCATAAAACAACTAAAGGTGAAAGATAAAGCTATAAAATTAAACTACGATAATGTTGGAGATTTGTGTCCACAGGGAATGGGACTTCTTAAATAAATCTCCAGATCAAAAACAAAAGCAGAGGGGGAGAAAAGGTGCGGGGGAGAGAGAGAAATTTGATTTTATAAAAGTTAAGGATTTCTGTCCAATGAAGAAAATGTGGACAAAGTAAACAGTCAGATGACAAACCGGGAGAAAATATTTGCAGTGTCAAACTACAAGAAACTCCTGCAAATAAGAAAATGATATTTGAGTAGAAACAAAAAAAAGGGGGGGGTGGAGAACTAGGAATTCACAGAAGAAAGCAAATGCGTATAAGGGATATGAACATATGCTCTAAATCATTACTAATTAGTAATTAGAGAAATGTATATTAAAACAAGAACTATCATTTTGCACCTATCAGTTTGGCAAACATCAGAAGAGTGGATAACAGCCTATGGGAAAATAAGAACCATTATACATTGCTGGAGGGAGTATGGGGTATAGATTGCCGCAGCTCTTCTAGGGAGAAATATGGCAGCTCTTAACCAAATTAGAAATCTGTATACCTTACAACCAGAAGTTCCACTTTTTTGGTTTCATGTCCCAGAGAGTTCTCATAGAGGTCTGTAAGGTGGTTGCATTGAGACGTGCTCATCACAGGGTTATTTGCGGGAGTGGGGAGTCAGGCGTTATCCAGATGTGCACCACTGGAAAGCCCTTAATCACACGTCAAAGGTGCAGCTCATGGAACCCCGGGCAGTAATCAGAAGCATCTGACCAGTTGTACACAGGCACACGGATAACTTAAAAACATAGCGCTGAGTGAGGAAAAACACTGAGGGCATGTAAATGAGAATGAGGGATGGGACTGAAAGAACAATATATAATATAATATTATATATATATATATATATTAATATATATATATATGCAAGACCTTGCATGGACCAATGAAGACAACATGTCACGAAGAGGATAATTAACTCAATCTTCCGCCACCCGGCGTCCTTTGCCGAATGCCCACTGCCATCTTCTCTCAGCCTCACCGACGTTGCAATGCTGAGCTTTTGCTGGGAAAAAGTCTCTTTGAAATGTCCTCGCTTTTGCCTGTATTGTGAAAGGGTAGGATTTCCTTCACTTCTCAGCTCTTTTGGGTGTCACTGTCAGGCTGATCCGATTGAATTTATAGCTACCAGATATTTCTTTCTTTTCTGGTCTGTTGCTGACACTGATCACAGACTCCCAATAGACTGTGGAATGATTATTTTTACAGATTTTCTTCAATGGTTTTGTAAGAAGGAGAGGCAAATGTCTGTGTTCACTCAATTATTTTGAATCATAAGTCTGAAAGATTTATTATTTACTTTTTAATTTTGTGCTTCACCACTCCTAATCTAAATTTCAAACCCAGGGTTGTTGGAATAGCTATCTTAAATATTTTAAGTTGGGCTTCTGAGAAAATTGCTTTAAACTCAGAACTCCAACAAGTTTAGACAGATCTACTGTTTGTGGGTTTTTAATATGCCCTCATGCTCAACATCCTGAGTACAAATTTGAGAACACTAAGCTATCTTTAAATTGCTTTAGTACTTGAAGTGAAATTAAATTCATAAATCAATAAAGAAAAGAAAGCAAAAATGCATAAAAGTGGTGATTTATTTATGCATTAACTGCTAATATTGACACATCTACTTTTCTAAATTCTGAGAATTTTCTAAACTTGTTGATTATTTTAATCTTATTGCTACTGTGCTTTTAAATGTAGTTTTTTAGAATTAATTTTTAATGGAAATACAACATTTTTTAAAGTGCACAATTCATAAGCACACAGCTTGATGAATTTTCAGAGTAAACAGATCCATGAGTAATCACCCAGTAGATCATGAAATAGACTTTACTAACGCCATAAAAGTGTCCCCCACATGACACCCCCTCCCCCGCCGCTCACTTAGTCCTCTTGTCAAGGTGGCCAGTATCCCAACCAACTTTTTAAATCTTGGATTCGTTTTGCCTATTTCTGAACTTCAAATAAATGGGACCAAACAATACAGACTCTTCTTTTCTGTCTGGATTCTCTCATTAGACATGTTTGTGAGATTTTTCTGTGTCACTTGGGTAGATATAGTTCACTAATTTCCTATTACTGTATTGGATTCCACTGTATGAGCATGGTACAGTTTATCCTTCTAATGTTGATGAATATTTGGGTTATTTCCAGTTTTTGGTGATTAAAAAACAGTGCTATTATAACTATTCTTGAGATGTCTTTTGATGCATATACATGCACACTTCCGTTGGTTATATACCTAAAGGTGAGAGCTCTGGGTTATAGGAATACATATGCTTAGCAACAGTAGATACCAAATAGTTTCCCAAAGTCACTGTACCAATTGATATTTTTGCGAGCAATGTATGAGAGTTTCAGTTACTCACATTTTTGCCAATACTTGATAGTGTTAGTCTTTTATACTTCAGCCCTTTTATTAGGTATGTAGCTGTATCCCACTGGGGTTTTAACTTTATTTTCCTGGTGACCAGTACAACTGAGTACATTTTTATGTTTATTGCCGATTTGAATATCTACTTCTTAGAAATGCTAATTTAAATCTTTTGGCCCATTTTTCATCGGATCATTTTTCTCTATTTCTCTTCCTTTCTTTCTCCCCTCCACCCTTCCTTGGAGTTTCTTCTTCCTTTAACAATATACTCTGGGTATAAATCCTTCCCGTTTATACATGTTGAAATATTTTCTCCTGTTATGTGGGATTTCTCTTCTCTTTTTTAATGCCACACAAGCTCTTCATTGTAATGTAGTCCAATTTATGCAGAGTGTAGTATATAGTTTCTTTTCTCTAGTTTCCAGTTTTCTGCCCAAATTTTCCATTTGTAATTTGATTTCTTAAACATGTTATCTGGGCCATTTCAAAATCTGTGTCTTAGAACTCTGGATTCCCTGGGGGTCTTTTTCTGTCTTTGTTAAAAATCATGGTTTTCAGTTATATATTATCTCCTTAAATGTCTGATTATTTTTTCAAAAATTTTTAATGATTTTCTTTATTTATTTGAGAGAGAACAAGAGAGAGAGGGATCACAGAGGAAGAGGGAGAAGCAGACTCCCTGCCAAGGAGAGAACCCAACACGGGGCTCGATCCCAGGACCCTGGAATCATGACCTGAGCCAAAGGCAGACACACAACGGACAGAGCCACCTAGACACCCCTGTCCGATTATTTCTGACTGAGAGCCACATATCTGCACTAAAAATGTTCTGGATGTTTTGATGCTGTACCTCATATAAACTCGCTCCAGTGAGGATTTATTTTCACTTTTGTTAGGTAACTAGGTTTGAGGATGATCACCTTTTCCCAATTAGGAATCAAAGTGACTTAAAGCCGTGTTTTAATCTTTTCGAGAGCTGTTTTATTTCCGGTTCATCCTTCCTCCTACAGTGTAGCCCTTTGTGGTCCTGACTGGCAGTTGAGATGTTTGCTGGGCCCCTTTTTCTGGTCCAAATTCTGCCCCCTTATGCTCTGGTATGCTTGGCTTTTCAGCCTCTCGGTTGCTGCTTTCAGGATTGTAATTGGCAACCGCCTGGCGTAGGGAGGGGATGTATTTCCAAATGCCCTTCTCAAGTCTCTTGGCTTCCACCATCTTCTGGATCCTGACTCCGCAGATCCTCACTGCCTTAGTAGTCCTTTTGACTCGTTCAAGCTTAGGTTTGTTTGTTCATTTGTTTTTCAAATCATTCCCCACTGCCCACCCGCCAAGCTTTTCTAATTGTTTTCAGCGGGATTGTTGGTGCAAAACGATCTAGTCAGTTATTGCTCCAGAGGAAACTTTAAAGAATAGAAGCCTGATTGTACCTTGTCTCTCCCCAGAAACCTTTATTATATCCTAATCTCTACCCACTCCCCACTCCTTCCTTTATTTTCGCTTTTTCTCCCTGAACCGGTCTTATGCTTCCATGAGTTTCCTATATTTTGCCCTCTGCCTGCTGTTCTCTTCTGTCCCTGTCCCCTTCGCCACTCCTCCCACCTCAAAAACATCTCTTTCCTTCATAACCTGAGTTCTATTTTATCTCCTTCCTCAGACGCTCTTTGTGTTTGGCCTCTTATTTCATACACACTATTTTAACTGTAACTCTCAAGCAACCTTATAATTCTTTGTTCCTATGTCTGTTTGCTTTGCTAGAATGCGAGACTTTTTTGGGCCCAGACCGTGTATCATTCACCTTTTTTATTTCCAGGTGCCTGCGGCAGTATTTAGCACCAAAGAGGCATCAGAGAAACGTTTCTTGGGCCAAAATGAGTTGGGGCTACAAGAACAAGGGTGACTGAAAGTCTGATTTGCTGTTGAGGTTCCTGCCTGGTCTGTCTCATCTCAGGACACTCAGTGAGGCCCTTATGTACGAATGGCCACTTGAAATGTCTCAGGTTTCTGTGTGTTTGGTTGCCTCCTTTTATACAACTGGCTAATTACTATCCCTCACTGTCTGTCGTGTAATGACATTACAGACTGGTCAGTGCCTCCTACCCGACCTGATGTTAAAACTCTGGAGATCTCTCAGCTCCTGGCTGAATTGCTCAAAGTCCAAACTTTAAGGGACAGAATCCTTGATTTTGTTCCAAGTATTTGTTCTTATTAGATCTCCATGGTTCTTCCCAAATATTTTTCAACCTATCCTGCTTTGCAGCAGAAAATGGACATCTTCTGGGTTGAGTGTTACCTGAAAAAGTCTTTCGTACTGTGTAGAAGTCATCTTCTCCGTGCTTAGCCCCAGGATTTTGAACAGCAAATGGTCCCCTCTGCAGGTGTGTAGGGGTTTACTAGCTGATCGTTGCACAGCATTTGACAGGCATGTCTCCTGAAACCCTTGGATGTTCATCAGGACAGTAATAAATACTGAAGGTAGAATGTGGCTCAACGTATTATTTATGGATTCATGTTCATTCTTCCAATTTTCAAAACTGCTTTGAGGCAGGGCAGGTGATATTATAAAACAAGGACCACAGGGGCGCCTGGGTGGCTCAGTGGGTTAAGCCGCTGCCTTCGGCTCAGGTCATGATCTCAGGGTCCTGGGATCGAGTCCCACATCGGGCTCTCTGCTCGGCAGGGAGCCTGCTTCCCTCCCTCTCTCTGCCTGCCTCTCTCTCTACTTGTGATCTCTCTCTGTCAAATAAATAAATAAAATCTTTAAAAAAAATAAAAAACAAAAAACAAAACAAAACAAATAAAAACAAGGACCACAAAATAAAAATAATTTTCAAATGGAGAAACACTCAAGCCAGAGCTCCTCGCTCTAAGAAGCCACAGATTCTACCTGCTTGGCAGCTAGGGGGGAAAACAAGATTGAGAGAAACTGAACAGTCTTTGTAACTTGCATTTTCTCAAGCTATAATAGACTCAGCTTCTCTAGAGAAACTAACAACATCATTATGAGGACACCCTAGAGAAACTGTTGACTGAGTTCTTTGTGTTAGGGGTTTTTAGTAACATTGGAAACATTTGTTTAAGTGCTTTACCAGAGAAAGTACTAGGATTTCTGGAGTTCTCTCTTCTTGGCCCTCAGTGAAAGCCAATGTTTAGTGTTAAAATACTGTTTGGTAAAGACAGTTCTTGAGTGAGGGGAAAGTAGGCTAAGCACATAGCTTTTCTGATGAGTTAGCTTAACCGAAGGACGGTACTGGAAGAGCTTTGAGAAAGGCCTGCTAACATCTTGGAATCTATCAGTTTCTAATCCCAGCTAAATCATCTGACTTTTGAAAAATAAAAGATGTTATGAATCTCCAGTTTTGGAAAAAGTGGTAGAAATATTTACATAGGTGATTAAAGAAAACAGCTTAATTGATTCGAGTTAGTTCAATTCCTTCTTTTGTCATGAAAGTGAATGATGTCAGATATGGTTTGAATTACTGTTATGCTTTCTGTGGGATTTAAATGATCATTAATAACCACTACACACAACAGGCACTGTGACAGATGCTGAAGATGTGGAAGCGAACATGACACGTACCATACTTAAACATAACAGCACATGTAGATGTTTAAAGGGTATACAATATATCAGCTCTGTATTGCTGCTGTAAAAACTTACTACAGACTTGGCGGCTTCAGACACACAGTTCTGGATGTCAGAAGTCTAGAATGGGTCTCAGTGAATAATATTAAGTTGTTGGCAGGGTTGCATTCTTTCTGGAAGCTCTAGGGGAGAATCTGTTTCCTTGCCTTTTCCAGATTCTAGAGGTTTCCTGCCTTCTTTGGCTGTGGCCCCCTTTTGGCCATTATATCACTGCAATCTTTCCTCCCATCATCACGTCTCTTACTCTGATGGTCTCCCCTGCCTCTCTCTTATATAAAGGCCCTTGGTATTATACTGGACTCACTTGGATAGTCTAGAATATTCTAGATTAAGTATTAATTAAATATAGATTAAATATTGATTAAATCAGTCACATCTGGAAAGTCTCTTTTACCATTCAGGCAACACATTCAGAGGTTCCAGGGATTAAGATGTGGGCATTTTAAGGGGGTCATTATTCTGCCTGCCACATATTATAAGCACACAAAAATTGCCATGGTCTTTATTTTTATTTATTTGTCTATCTATCGCTGGCCATGTCCCTTACAAACATGGTCAAGTTAAAGTCTAATTCACAAACTTTCCATCCTAAAAATGGGACAATCTTTCACTGGGATGATGGTTATGAAGATTAAATAATGAGTGAGTGTGCAAGCATTTACCACTCTACCTGGCATATAGTAGGCACTTCATAAATGTCAGCTGAATGAAAATTTATAGTGTGTCAACTTGGATTGATCAATTTTAACTTTAACCAGTATACCTTGCTCATGCAACATGTTAACAATAGGGGAAAGCGGGAGGAGGGCCATGCTGAGGTAGAAGGAAGAGGTACTTGGGAACTCCGTCCTATTTGCTCTTCACTTTCTATGTAAACCTAAAACTTCTCTAAAAAATAAATCTGGTATTAAAGAAAACTTAAATCTAATATCTGAAACCTGTACACTGAAGAGAGCTCGAATCCAACTTGTCAGACTCTGGACAAAGGGAAATTTTTAAAAAATTAACATATAATGCATTATTTGTTTCAGGGGTACAGGTCTGTGAATCATCCGTCTTACACACTTCACAGCACTCACCATAGCACACACCCTCCCCAATGCCCATCACCCAGCCACCCCATCCCTCCCACCCCCTCCCCTCCAGCAACCCTCAGTTTGTTAAGAGTCTCTTATGGTTTGTCTCCTTCTCTGGTTTTGTCTTGTTTCATTTTCCCCTCCCTTCCCCCATGATCCTCTCTTGTTTCTCAAATCCCAGAGGGTAAGTTTTTATTCTTCTTTTAGGCTGGTGCATATTTTTAAGAGAAAATAGGAAATGTGGCTTCAGCTAATACTAGCTTTGTGTCCCTTATTTGAGAACTAATCATATGGTGAAATATCACATGCTTTGGCATTATCTTCGGTAAAACCTAAGGGTGAAGACTTCAAAATAGAAAAATGGAAAATCTCAACAATAATTCTGGTAGAAACGACTTGTAACTATTTAACACCTTATTTTTATTTCTGGAACGCTTTCCATTTGAAAAGCTCAAATTACTTGGGACATGTTAGCTAATTCTTAATGGTAGCAGATGTATCTGGCATGGTGAGGGAATAGGTAGTAGCAAGGAAGGGAAAAGGGGGAAATGGGGCAGGTGTGACAAGCTAAGGTTTGTGTTTGGAAGCAGTTCTTGGCAAAGGTGAAAATATTTTTAGGTAATCTTTCTTTTCCCCCGTGAAAGTCTGTAATACTCTAAAATTTGCTCTATTCTTACAGCTTAGAAATAGAAACCTGGAAATAGAATGACTGTACTTTGGTAGTTATTGTGGGCTGGAAAGTGAAAGCCAAGAGTGGTGGTTCTGAAACTTTTACTTTGTGATTTCCATGCCTCACCCCCTCTGGCTTCCCTGAGCCCCAGAGGCACATAACAACAATTTTCTGCTTCCTTCCACTTCCCCTCCCATACCCCCTCCCCACACCAAAACAGCTGTATTTAAACTTTTATTTGCATCACCACTGCATAGCAGCGATTCAGAATACTATTGTGCTATTTTCCCTGATCAAATCTCAGCAGATTTCAAACCTTGGTCAGAAGATGGTACTGGTGGAAGATTCAGGTGGCAAAGGAGACACATTTCTTCCTTTAAATCATTCATTGAACAATTTTTTTTAACCGAGGACCATTTCAGTAAGCTATTGGTGCTAGACATTAAAGATAGAGCAATGAACAACCAAGATATAGCTTCTGCCTTCTGAATCTTATGGTTTAGAGAAAGAGACAAATAATAAATAAGGAAACTAATATGTAAATTAGATAATTAAGTTTACCATAAGTACTAAGAATGAAATAAACAGGATACCAAGGCAGAATGTATAAGAGCTAGTTTAGAAGAGGTGGGGACTTGGTGTGGTTGAGGAATACAAGAAGGCTAGTGTGACAGGAACATGGCAAGGTGAGGCAGGCTTTCATTAAATGAGTTTACGGAGGTAGACACTTTTCAGTGATACTTAGGACTTTAGATTTTAAGAACAATGGGAAATCATAAGAGGGTTTTTAATGATGGCAATACATGCTTTGATTTATGGTTTAAAGATTACTCTGACTTCTGAATTTTTAGAAGAGGCCCAGAATGTTAGAAGGGAGATCTTTTAGGAAATGTTCATCATGAGAGGTGATGATGGCATGGACCATAGGGAACAATGCTGATGGACAGATTTGGGATGTTTTAGAGGTAGGGTTGGAAGGAGAAGTTGTCAGATTGGCTGGGGGGTTGAAGGAGAGAAAAGGAACTTAGGTGATCCTAAGGTTTGGCTTGACCAGCGGTGTGACTGATGGTGCCATCTACCAAAATGAGAAAGACAGATGGAGAAATGGATTTTGTAGAGGGAGAATATTACGGATTTTTGGTCTAAGTCAGTAATTTAGAGGACCTTTTAGAGCAGCCTATCTAATTTCCAAGGGGATATGTCATGTTAGCAGGAGATACACTTTAGGAGTATTAGAATATCAATGGTATTTCAAGCTATTGGACCGAATGAGCCCACTGATGTAAGACAGAGAAGAGGATGCTGGGGCTTATAAACTTCCAGAGATCAGTTGGTGAAGGAGGAACCAGTTAGGTCACCAAAACCACAAAAAAATTATTCAAAAAGGAGGGAGTGATCAACTGTGTTGAGTGCAGCTGGGAGAACATTAGATTTGAGGACAGAGAGGGGACCATTGGCTCTGGTAAGATGGAGCTGGTTGGTGAATTTGGCTGGAGTGGTTCCAGTGATGTGGTGGGGAAAGAAACCACTTTGTAAAAGAGTGAATGGGAGAGGAAGAAATGAGGTAAACAGATATAGACACCAGTTTTGGCTTTTGCAGCCTTAGTGTCATTATCTATTTAAAGTTTGTTGGATTGCCTCGGAGCAATCCTGGGGATGGGCAACAGTATGGAGGAATGGAAGAATTTGTATTCTCCATTTGAGCAGTATTTTTCATAAAACACTAATTCAAGTGTCTTTGTCTATATATTTGTATTAGGTGGTCTCTTGACTTTGTTTTTAGGGTGACAGGTGAATCTTGTCTTTAACCCTTGTCTCTCTTCTCTCCTAATTTTTCCCATTTCTCCCTCGAATGAAATATTTGTTTGCATGTTCATTCTGTATGTGCTCCATACACAACTAACATATTGCCTTTTAGTTCTTCCATTTTCCTCTCCTTTCATAAACCTAAATGACATTCTCTTTTTTGTAGTTATATTCCATGTGCCCATTACTTTTTCTTTTCCTGCCTTTTTTTCTCTTGGGTTTTGTGCATAGTTACTTTGGCTAGGTAATTTTTGTATGTCCATTATATTGCTAAAATGGTCACATTTTCCCCAAATGAGAACACAGTCCTGGAAGAAGGTAGATATTCATGGAACAGATTGTAGGTGGTTGCTAACTCTAGAGTGAGTATTATGTTTGATTGGTTTCCTTTCAGTTAACTCTTATTATTATGGTCAGTGATAAATGACATCTAAGACTAGATCAGACTGTAAGAAGTGAATAGAGCATTCTGTGGGACATGGAGGAAAGTACAGTTTGCATAATGTAGTTGAGATTGCTACGCCTTCTCATCTTCCCAGGAACACTTCTGGATTACATAACTAAGTCTCCCTTGCAGCTGTATGTGGCCATGGCATTGAATTTAGGCCAGTGGAATAAGAGTAGAAGTGATGAACGGATAAAGAAGATGTGGCATACACACACACACACACACACACACACACACACACACACACACTGGAATATTACTCAGCCATAAAAAAGAATGAAATCTTGCCATTTGCATGGATGGAACTAGAGAGTATTATCCTAGGCAAAATAAGTCAGCCAGAGAAAGGCAAATACCATATGATTTCACTTATATGTGGAATTTAGGAAATAAAGCAAATTATCAAAGGGGAAAAAAAGAGAGGCAAACCAAGAAACAGACTCTTAACCCTAGAGAACAAACTGATGGTTACCAGAGGGGAGGGGTAGGGGATGGGTTAAATAGATGATTGGGATTAAGGAGGGCACTTATGAGGAGTGGGTGTTGTATGGCAATGTTGAAGTACCAAATTATAACCTGAAACTAATATTACACTGTCTGTTACCTAATTAGAATTTAAATAAAAACTTAAAAAAAAATAGAAGTCAAATGAGCAACTTCCAGGCTTGACCTCTAAAAACTTCTAGAATGCTTCTCTGTGTTCTCTTTTTCCTCGCATTCTAGAAAGGTGCTCAGGATCCAACAGTACCTGCCAAGATTTTGGAGCTGGTTTACCCATGAGATGAAAGGAGTCTGGGTTTCTGAAGACAATGTGGAAGGAAATCTTATTCCTAAAAATGCACTCTTTGAACTTCACATGAGCAAGAAATCAACTTAATAAGCCATTAAGCTTTTGGGGTCTGTTTGTTACAGTTGCTGATGTTACTGACTCTAACTAATACATATTCATTGTGTGATTTTTCATTCTGCCTCACTCACTCTCTTGGAGTGTCCTCTTCTCACTTTATCAAGTTTGACAGGTACTTTGATGACCTGTTTTCTATTTTTTTCTGACCATCTGAGCTTGAGACAGTCTCTGTCTCCAAATTTCTGAAGTGACTATTAGCTTTATGGTCTACTGGGTGAATAATGAAAAGACCCTAAGCTCTTAATACCTGTGTTACTTTGGATAGATTACTTAGCCTCCCTGAGGTCACTTTGCTTTTCCTGAAAAAAGGGCATAACAATAGCCCATGCCTCATAAAACTGTCATGAGATTTAGATGGAGCAAGAAATGCAGGGTACTTAGAACTTTATCTGGCATATAGTAAACACTATTAGTAGGGTCAGTCTCCTACCAGTTTGGCTTAATTCTGTACACTGACTTCCTAACTTTGTCAAGCACTGGGCTTGTGCAGTAGGTATCACAGGGAAGGATATGCTATTCTCACAGTTTCCTTAAAGGTAACATTTGTTAATGCATGGATGCAACTTGTCTTCAGTGGCATTTATTGAGCATCTAATGTATATCACAGATTTGACAATTTAATTTTGGGTATATGAATATGCCCCCAAAGAAGTCAATTACTTTCCATGCCCCTATAAGTCAGCAGATCAAATTATTTAACACTAGTTTGAAGAATTGTTTAAGAATGTGTTGGTTTCTTCTCCAGAGCTGAATTCCCATAGGTTTCAAGGGTTAAAAAAAATCCCTTCCCTCACAGGGCTACTGTGCAGATCAAATGCAGCATGTAGAATTGCTATGTACATTTGAAAGTATAGAGCAAATGTTCATGAAGATGTCAACTTTCAAATCTCAAAGTTCTTAAATGAAGTTTTTAATTTTGTATGATTTTCTCTTCTCTCCAAATTGAGTATAAGGTTTTTGTAGCTGAGGTGTGCGTTCTTTACCATAAACTTTTATGGTTTAAATTTTTGCATGATGTTTACCATGAAAGCTGTTGACTCTTTCCCTCTCTGCTGGTTTTCTGCAAAGTAGTACCCATATATGCAGTGGGGGATTTGGCTACATTGGTTTCAAGAGGAGAAACCTGTTTTAGGCATATTTTTAAAGGCCTATTGTTTAAGTGTTTAAGGCATATTGCTAAGTGGAACATATACTTTAAAAACATATACTTAATTATCTGAGCAAAACTATCTTAAATTTTAAGCACCAGTTTTCAATGAAGAATCTGACAGGCAGGGAATGATTACTGAGCTCTTGGTCTGCTCTGTGCATCTGTACGCACAGTGTTGAATAAGCTGTTAATCCTTCCATCTTTACATGATATTTTAGGGATGCTCATGGTGAGGTCATACATATCCATTTCTGTAGTGTTCTCCCACTCTACCCACTCACCATGTGTTCTGGTGCTGTGATATTTTTGTCCACTCTCATAGTACTCTCTCCTTCTTACCTTATCTCCCTCCCCTAAACCCTCGAAAAAGAAGTCGATTCTTCATTTTTTTTTTTTTCACAAATTGAAAATGTGACTGAGATTAGGAAGGAGGGCATTGCTATTTTTTCTTCTCCACTTCAGGTTGGTGTCAAAATGACTCAGAGTAAACAGCCTGATATTCTGTAAAAACAATTCCTCAATTGAAGAAAAAACTATATCAATGATAAGAAACAATGTTTGTTTTCCTGGAAGAGATTTTTTTTTTTATATTCCCAACTTTCACTTTCTGCTGTTACTGGCTTTTATGCAATTTAGGTCTGTAGGATTTTCTACAGGAAAAAAAATGATCAATTCATGCTTTTCACAATGATGTAAGGTGTGATTTAAACTAAGATATATTTGTATTGGATTGAAATAAAGTTTTCTTTATTGTTAATTTAGCACCATGGACAGAGAAATGACTTCTTTCTCTCTCCCCACTTTCTCAGTTAGCTAGCAGTGGCACATTCACCTGTAAATAACAGTTTCTTAAGCCCACAGTTCATCTTACCTTTATGTTAAATAATTTCATGTCAGGTCTTACCCTGGGACTACTGTCTCTTTGTATTTACTCTTTAAAAAAATATTCTAGGTATCATTTTTTTCAGCTATAGGTAGTTTGAGATGATGTAGATTTCCATTTCATGAATTAACTATTTCTCAAATTCTATTCTCTAAATTAAAAAAATTCAAAATTTTTATAGATTCACAGGAGTTGCAAAAGTGGTCCAGAGAAATCCTGCATATCCTTTACCCAGTTTCCCCCAATGCTGTTAGGGTTGCAAGATAAACAAACAGGATGCCCAGTTACATTGGAAATTCAGAAAAACAATGATTATTTATATTAGTATAAGTATTTTTAGTGTATGTATGTCCGATCCAATATTTGGGACAGACTTATACTACAAATGATATGTTGCTTATCTGAAATTTGAATTTAACTAGGTTTTTTTTTGGGGGGGGGACATTAAGTTCTATCTAGCTAGGGATGTAGAATCAGATTATTGTGCCTTAAATTTACTTGAAATATTTCTTTTTTGTTCAGTTATAATACCAATTGGGTACATAGTTATGTTCATTCATGTCACTTTACTTTTGAAAATTTTAAAGGAATTGCTTTTAAATTTAACTTTGTTTTATAGAATATATACATGGTTCTAAAGTCAAACTTTTAAAAAAAGATTTTATTTATTTATTTGTTGGAGAGAGAGAGAGCACAAGCAGGGGGAATGGCAGGCAGAGGGAGAAGCATACTCTCTGCTGAGCAAGGAGCCCGATGTGGGAGTTGATCCCAGCACCCTGGGACCATGACCTGAGCCAAAGGCAGATGCTTAACTGACTGAGCCACCTAGGTGTCCCCCTAAAGTCAAACTTAAGCTAATATAATTTCAATGCATTTGTTCTCCAAACTAATTAAAATGAGTTTGCTCATTCTCATATATATATTTTTTAAATATTTTTTATTATTTGAGAGAGAGAGAGAGCATGAGAGAGAGCATGAGAGGAGAGAGGTCAGTGGGAGAAGCAGACTCCCCGCTGAGCAGGGAGCCCGATGCGGGACTCGATCCCAGGACTCCAGAATCATGACCCGAGCCGAAGGCAGTTGCCTAACCAACTGAGCCACCCAGGCGCCCCTCATTCTCATATTTTTAAAAACAGATGCAATATTGTTTCCCTAGAGACCACCCTTTTATGATTATTTTATAAAATATCTTTTGGAAATAGAATGATGGAAATATAGGACAGAATGTGTGATAAAGACAGCCTGCATAACACTGGATGACCTTCTTTTGAATTGCTTTAGATCAAGTCACCTTGTATTCAACCTAGAGACAAACTGGAATTTCATGCTAATTACCCTCCTAGTTCTTTTCATTTTGTACATGACTAAAAATATTTTCACAAAGTTCTTAAATGGAAAACTAACAAGGGAGTTTTGCAAATGTAAACCTAATTAAGGTGTCTGGATTTTATTTTATTCTTTTCCATACAGGTGTTTTAAAATTAAAATCTTACGAGACCCTGGCTGCTGCTGAGATGACAAGAGAATCTCCCTAGTGACTTTGGCAAAAGCCAGAAAAACAACATGGGCAGACATGAGGAGAAGCTTCTCAAACACATCCTACTGGGCTGCTGTTATCTTCAACAACTTTATGTAGTTTTTATGTTTTGGAATTGTGAAAACAATCAGTGAATTGATATTTATTAAAAACAACTATTTGGGGTGGTGGGAATGAACTGTTTTTTTCACTGTTAATTCAATTAAAATTTAAGCATGAGTTGTTAACACAAGTCCTTTAGATATTCATGAATTTTTGAATTTTAATAAGACAAAGAGGACAGTTTAGGTCTAGCTAGTACTTATTATTATTATTTCAGGGGTACTTTTGTGTCTGTCTATCCTCTTGCCTTCCATATTTGCCACTCTATCCTTTCTGAAAAGATAAACCTTAACTTTTAAATGCAAGTATCATTAAAATAATATATGCTCACTGTAGATTGTTCTTCACAGGAATTATTGAACTGTGACAGGCACGGTTCTTTACACAATTTATATAGAAAGGAAGTGAGGGAAGCAGGCTAGGAAAAAGGGGGAAAAAACAACTAAGCAAGGATTGAGTGTATATTTTGTCTTCACAGACATTTTCATGGGAGCCCAGAGAATGCTGTCTCTAGAGAGGATTGTTAGCTAGTTGTCATTTAAAAATGGGTAGCTCAAATAGCTTTTAAAATAATTTTAATTTATTATTAAAGCACATGAAAGAATGAATTCTGGCAGGTAGGCATAAATGGCTGTAAAATTATATTCTTTTGACTTATCACAAACAAATCTTCAAGGAGCTTAATTCACTACAGAATAATTGTGGTTAAATTGCTTGGACCTGGGTTCACCTGAAGCTTTTGTAGGACTGTAACAAATATTTTGGAAGTATGGTCTAAAACTCTGTGATTATATAATAGCACCAAAAGGTGGGGAGTATATGAACATTATTTTGCTGTACCTTTACTCATACTTTTAATTGACAGCAACTTGTAGCTTGAGTCATTCTTACACAGTCCCTATCCTGGCTTGTTCTTCAGTTTTTTTGCAATTGCTGTGGGCATGGCTGTGCAGGTAGCCAATACGGATTTATTGAAAACCTATGGGGTAGTCAATACTGTGCATAGAGGCTGACCAAAACAGGAAGTGTAAGCTTTTTGAAGGTGATGATTTGCCAGAAATATAACCCCATAATTCTTATGTGGACATGTGACAGAATGTTTCCAGTTTGGGTGCCTCCCATGGTTCTATTCCTATCATTTATTTAGTCATACCACTAAGTTAACTGCATGGTTGTCAGGAATGAGGCTGCCAAAAATAATTATAAATATGTATTCATTTACTAGGGCTGCTATAACAATGTACCACAAACTGGGTGGCTTCAACAGGAATTTATTGTCTGAAGACTGGAAGTCTAAGATCAAGGTGTTGACAAAGCCATGCTCCCTGTGACAGTGCTAGGGAAGGATTTGTTCTAGGGCTTCTCTCCTAGCTTCTGGTAGTTCCTTGGCTTCTGGCAGCATAACTCTTAATTTTTTTGAGGTATAATTGCCACGTAACAGGGAAGATGACAGAGTGGGATCACCCTAAGTTTACCTCATCCCATAGATACAACTAGATAACACTCATACCAGCATAAATAAACCAGGAATGGTCCCCAAACTGGCAGAACAAACTTCACAACTAAAGACGGGGAAGAGGCCACACTGAAGAAAGTAGGAAGGGTGAAGATGGAGCCTGGGAGCAGAACAGACTATGGCTATCCATGGTGGGGTGGGAGACTGTGGTGTAGAAAAGGTGGAAAACAGAATTTCATACTGGGTAGCCCATGAATGAGGAGGATGATTCTCTGTAACATTTGCCTTTGAAAGTGAGAGGGGCTGAATTCCATGAGTTCTTAAAACCAGGAGGACTAAAACCCTGGAATTTTATAAATCAGTCGGCTCTGCTCTGGGAGAGCCTGGAAGGCCTTAGGAAGCAGAGTCCATGCCCTTAATAGACATGAAAAACAGCCCATGTAGATACAGTGTAGAACCAGTAGTTTGGAAAACACCAGGGGGCAGACAGGAGGGAGAGTGATTTGCTCATCCCAGAACCTGGCCAGGAGAGACAGGGATCATGGGGAGACTCCTCCAGGAACAAAGGAGCTGACAGGCACGATTTCCCTCCCTGTTCCAGCGTAAGAAAAGGCCACCTATGGGAACCAGTGGGGCAGCCACACTCTTTTCTTAACTTGCTTATACCAAGCCCTGCCCCTGTGATTCGGTGAATCTGCCCTTCCTAGTCATGATGTCCTGAGTCCCAGCTCTTTGGGCCCCTTCCCCAGAAGGCTGGTGCAAACCTTGCCAACACCACATCTCCTGACTTGTGCATTTTGTGAGACCTCAGTTCCAAAAGCTATGGGGGCAGGTCTCCATTCACAAGCTGACCACCCCACACCTTGCTGCCCACAATAGGCAAAGAGAGACTCTGCAAACAACTGGACTGAAGGAGAAAGAGGCCAAGACTCAACAGTAGAGCACATGCAACACACTCTCTAGAAGACACTCCTTGAAGCAATAGATCCTGGGAAATAAGGGACACTGTAATGCAGGGCACTATAGGAGCTCTTCTTCATAAGCCTATTAATCTTAAGAGCAAGAGAAGTAGCTGAATTTTCTAACACAGAGAAACAGATATACAAGGTCAGACAAAATTAAGAGACAGAGAAACATCTCCCGAATGAAGGAATAGGACCAAACCACAGCAAGAGACCAAAGTAAAAACAGATATAAGTAATATGTCTGATGGAGAATTTAAAGTAATGATCATGAAGATACTCACTGGACTGGATAAACGAGCGGAGGACACCAGTGAATCTTTTAACACAGAGATAAAAAAAGAACTAATCAGAGATCAAGAACACAATAAATGAAATATAAAATACACTAGATGGAAAAAATAGCATGCCAGATGAAGAAGAGGAATGAATTAATGACCTGGAATACAGAGTAATGGAAAGTAACCAAGCTGAGAAAAGGAGAGGAAAGAAAATTAGGCAGATTTAGAATAGTCTTAGGGAACTCAGTGACTTCATCAAATATATTAACATCCACATTATAGGGATCTCAGAAGAAGGAGAGATAAAGGGGCCAAAAATTTATTTGAAGAAATAATAGCTCAAAATTTCTCTAACCTGGGGAAAGAAACAAATATCTAGATCCAGGAGGCAAAGAGAACCCACCCCCCGCCCCGACCAATTCAGCCCAAGGATATCCACACCAAGTCACATAATAATTAAAACGGCAAAAAGTAGCAACAAAGAAAATTTCAAAAGTAGCAAAAGTAAGTAAGATAGGCACATACAAAGGAAACCCCACTCCCCCATAAGGCTATTAGCTGATTTTTCAGCAGAAACTTTGCAGGTCACAAGAGAATGGCATGACATACTCAAAGTGCTGAGAGGGAAGAATCTACAGGCAAAATTATTCTGTCCAGCAAGGCTATTGTTCATTCAGAATAGGAGGAACGATAAAGAGTTTCTCAGACAAATAAAAGTTAAAGAATTCATGGCCATTAAATCGGCCTCAGAAGAAATATTAAAGGGGACTGGAAAGGAAGGCCATAAGGGAGAGTATGAAAAGTAAAAAACACAAAAGCAAAAATAAAGGATCAGAGACAATCTATAGAAACAACCACAAAACAAGTAACAAAATGGGGCGGGGGGGTGCCTGGGTGGCTCAGTTGGTAAAATGTCTGCCTTCAGCTCTGGTCATGATCCCAGGGTCCAGGAATAGAGCCCCACATCAGGGTCTGCTTCTCCCCTGCCTGCTGTTGCCCCTGCTTGTGCTTGCTTTCTCCCTCTCTCTCTCTCTCTCTCTGTGTGTGTGTGTGTGTGTCAAATAAATAAATAAAATCTTAAAAAAAGGAGAAAAAGTGGGAATAAATACATACCTATCAATAATTAATTTGAATGTAAATGGATTAATTGTTTCACTCAAAAGACAAAAGTGACAGAGTGGATAAAAAATAAGACCTATCTATATGCTGCCTACAAGAGGTTTATTTCAGACCAAAAGACACCTACAGATTGAAAGTGAGGGGTTGGAGAAGCTTCTATCATGTAAATGGATGCCAAAAGAAAGCCAGGGTAACAATACCATTGAACAAAATGCACTTTAAAACAAAGACTGTAACAAGGGAAAAGAAGGACACTATATAATAATAAATGGGACAATCCAACAAGAGGATACAACAGTTGTAAATATTTGTGCACCCTGCGTGGGAGCACCCAAATACACAGAACAGTTAATAACAAACATAAATAATCCATAGGAATACAATAATAGTAGGGGACTTTATCACCCCACTTACATTGGTGGACAGAGCATCCAAACAGAAAGTCAACAAGGAAACAGTGGCTTTGAATGACACACTGGACCAGATGGATTTAACAGACGTAATCAGAACTTTCCATCCTAAAACAGCAGAACACACATTCCTTTCAAGTGCACATGGAACAATTTCCAGAATAGATCGCTTTAGGACACAAAACAAGTCTCAACAAATTAAAAAATCAAAGTCATACCATGCGTCTTCTTCCGACCACAATGCTATAAAACTAGGACTTAGCCACAAGAAAAAATCTGGGAAGAGCACAAATACATGGAAGCTAAATAACATGGTATTAAACGATGAATGGGTCAACCAAGAAATTAAAGAAGAAATAAAAAGTTACTTGGAAGCAAATGAAAATGAAAACACAACTATCCAAAATCTTTGGGAAGAAGCAAATGCAGTTCTAAGACAGAAGTTTAGAACAGCACATGCCTTCCTCAAGAAACAAGAAAAACTTCAAATAAACAACTTAACCTTATACCTAAGAAACTGAAAAAAGAAGAACAAAACCCAAAACCCAAACCTAGCAAAAGGAATGAAATAATAAAGACTAGAACAGAAATAAATGATAGAGAAACTAAAAACCAATAGAACAGATCAATGAAACCTGGAGCTGGTTCTTTTAAAAGCTCAAGAACATTGATAAACCTCTATCAAGACTCATAAAAAAGAAAGAGGGCTCAAACAAAATTACTAATGAAAGAGGAGAAATAACAACAAATACCGCAGAAATACAAATGATTGTCACAGAATATTATGAAAACCTATACGCCAACAAACTGGACCACCTAGAAGAAATGGATAAACTCCTAGAACCATATAGCCTACCAAAATTAAAGCAGGAAGACACAGAGAATTTGAACAGACCAATCACTAGCAATGAAATTGAATCAGTAGATAAAAATTCCTAGAAAACAAAAGTCCAGGACCAGACGGTTTCACAAGTGAATTCTACTAGACATTTGAAGAAGAGTTAATACATAGTCTTCTCAAAGGATTCCAAAAAACAGAAGAGGAAGGAAAACTTCCAAATTCATTCTGTGAGGCCAGTATTACCTTGAGACCAAAAGCAGATAAAGATACAACAACAACAACAAAAGAACTACAGGCCAATATCTCTCATGAATATAGATGTACTGTTGGTGGGAATGCAAACTGGTGCAGCCCACTGTAGAAAACAGTATGGAGGTTCCTCAATAAGTTAAAAATAGAGCTACCCCATGATACAGCAATCTTACCACTGAGTATTTATCCAAAGAATACAAAAACACTTATTCAAAGGGATACATGCTCTGCTATGTTTACTGCAGCATTATTTATAATAGCCAAACTATGGAAGCAGCCCAAGTGTCCATCAATCGGTGAATGGATGAATAAGAAGTGGCTTATATACAATTAGAATATTATTCAGCCATAAAAAAGAAGGAAATCTTGCCATTTGCAACAACTTGGATAGAGGTAAGGAATATAACGCTGTGTGCAGTCAGTCATAAATAGACAAATATCATAGGGTCTCATTTATATGTGGAATTTAAGAAAAAAAACAAATGAGCAAAGAAAAAAAAAAGAGAGAAACCGAAAGAGAGATTCTTAACTGTGGAAAACAAAGGATGGGTATTAAAAAGTACAGTTATGGGCGCTTGGGTGGCTCAGTGGGTTAAAGACTCTGCCTTCAGCTCAGGTCATGATCCCAGGGTCCTGGGATCAAGTCCTGCATCAGGCTCTATGCTCAGCAGGGAGCCTTCTTCCTCCTCTCTCTGCCTGTCTCTCTGCGTACTTGTGATCTCTGTCAAATAAATAAAAAAAAATAGAAAAAAATAAAGAAAAAAAGAGTGAATACATTTTTAAAAAAGTACACTTACCATGATGAAAAAATTAAATATAAAAAATTTTCATACATTTTATTAGTTTCAGGTATATAATATAATGATTTGATATTTGTGTACACTGTGAAATGATCACCACAATAAATCTAGTTACCATCCCTTACCATACAATTTTTTTCTTGTGATGAGATCTTTAAAGATTTACTCTCTTGACAAGTCTGAATATGCACAACGATATTATTGACTGTAGTCACCTTGTGGTACATTACATCCCCATTACTTAGGTATTTTATGATAGGAACTTTGCACCTCTTAACCCCTTTGCCCATTTAGCTCACCCCTCAATAACCCTCCCCTCTGGCAACTATCGTTCTATTCTCTGTATCCATGAGTTTCATTTTGTTTGTTTATTCATTTTGTTTTTTTTAGATCCCAGATATAAGGAAAATCATGTTATCTGTCTCTGTCTGACTTATTTCTCTAAGCATAATGCCCTCTAGGTCCATCCATGTTGTCCCAAAATGAAAGATTTCTTTTTTATGGCTGACTGTGTGTGTGTATTATATATATATTTCTAGAAGGGAAGAAACGGGATTTCTGGGTAGAGCCAATAAGACAGTTTTTTGTCTCTATCTACTGAAGGGGCATGAAGCAGTAATGTGCAGGGACACAGGTTCATGTCATACCCATGTGGCTGCTTAAGGAAAAACACTTTAATTTTTAATTGTGAATTTAATTAACATACTTATGAGGCCAATATTTTATGGGAAGAAAGAGAAGAGAGGGAGGAAGGGAGGGAGGGAGGCGGTGGAGAAAGAGAGACCTTGAAACAGGCCCTGCTCCTTAACCTACATATCCTGTCAGCAGCTTTTAAAACTGACTATCAGAGACAACTGGGGAGCTTTTTTTTTTTTTTAAAGATTTTATTTAGGGCGCCTGTGTGGCTCAGTGGGTTAAGCTGCTGCCTTCGGCTCAGGTCATGATCTCAGGGTCCTGGGATCGAGTCCCACGTCGGGCTCTCTGCTCGGCGGGGAGCCTGCTTCCCTCTCTCTCTCTCTCTGCCTGCCTCTCTACTTGTGATCTCTGTCTGTCAGATGAATAAAATCTTTAAAAAAAAGATTTTATTTATTTACTTGACAGCGATCACAAGTAGGCGCAGAGGCAGGCAGAGAGAGAGGGGGAAGCAGGCTCCCTGCGGAGCAGAGAGCTTGGGATGTGGGGCTGGATCCTAGGAGCTGGGATAATGACCTAAGCCCAAGGCAGAGGCTTTAACCAACTGAGCCACCCAGGCACCCAACTGGGGAGCTTTTTAAAACACAAGGTGGAGGCACCGCTCAGTTCCACTCCCAAAGTCTGCTTTAATTAGTTTAGGGTGGGGCCTGGAGAGCTACACCTTTGAGAACCTCCCTAGGTAATTCAAATGCACAGCTGGAAGTGATACTCACTGTTCTAGATCTTTCTTTCTTTCTTTCTTTCTTTCTTTCTTTCTTTCCTTTTTAAAGTTCTGTGTTTCTTAAACATCCACAAGCAAATGAATCACCTAGGGACTATGGTAAAATGCAGATTCTGATTCAGCGGGTATGGGGTAGGGCCTAGAGTGTACATTGCTAACGAGCTCCCTAGGGATGCCCATGCTACTATAAAATGATTGCATTATTGTGTTGCTATAAAAATTCATAGTAACTGCTGAGTACCTAGGTGATGGGGCTACTCAGAAGTATTGCTTTCTCAGATATGTTTAAATTGATGGGTTATCAGTGGTAGCTCCAGTGTGGTGTCTACTCTCCCTTGCATTCTTGCATACACAAAGTTGACTTTGCTCTTGATCCTTGTGAAACTCACTGCCCACACTGCTGGGATTCAGTATGCCGGCCTCCTGTTTGACTAATTGTCTCAGAGGCAGCCTTTTCCTCTTGGCTATTATTGAGATACTTAAGAACCTGGAATGAATTGTGTTAACTATCCTGTGATTGGATCTTGGGTATAAGAATTGGTATACTTGGCCCAGAAGAAGGCCTCTGCAGAAGACCAAACGGGGTGTATCCAGTTGTGTAGACATCTCCTTCCCAGCTCCTGGTTCTGTAGAGGACTTTGGCTACCCCTTGCTCCTTAATGGGGTCTTTTAGACAAAAGCTACTGGGGGGTGATTCAGAGCAGTCCTCTTCATTTTCACCCCTCACCAGTCCATATGGGTAATGGGCTGTAATTCTGAATATGTCCAAACAGAAAGGGAGTGAATGGGAGCGCATTATAATGGAGGTGCAGCTTAGACGTTTGGGAACCCTTCAACTCTGACTGCTCAGCATGAAACAAAGGAATTACATTAAATAATGTTTAATCATTATTTAAGTAGGGTCACTACCATTTTCTGCTTTGGTTCTTGTTTTAGTATCCTTTGTAGTATTTAGTGTTAGAAGCGTTTGCTAACTTGCCCACTGATACACATAAAATTTCAAATTTGGGTTAATTTCCATCTCTATAATGCTATTCCTTTGTGTCACACCCCCTACCAATTCCCTGCACTCATACTCTTTGCTTTCCATAGGGCACAGGGCCCATTCTCCTAAAATCTTTCTTTCTTTCTTTTTAAAGTAACAGTGCTCCTGGATAACTTTCATATCAGTTCCAGTTCCTGAACTCTGCTGACCATTTCCAGGAAGCACACAGACCAGCGACAACCCTCCACAGTGTCTATTTTCCCCTTGGTTGATTCATAGCCAGATGTATATCTGCAGCTGACATTTCATAATACCAGAATGTTCTTATGAGGAGGAGGAGGAGTAGGTATTTGCTTCTGGGGACATGACTCAGAGGACTGGGGAAACCCTCCTTTCACCAAAATGCTTTTCTACCTTTTGTCTGATGCCTGAAATTCTTGCAGGAGAATTCTTTTGGTTAAGAGTCTAGTTTCTTGTGAAATGCTCTGGGAGAGGGTAACGCTCCAAACCAGAGCTTCTCAAACTTTAACATGTGCATGAATTACCTGGGATCTTGTGAAACTGCAGATTTGGTTTCAAGAGACCTAGGGTGGGGCCCATGGGTCTGAATTCTTTAAAATTTTTTTTTAGTAGAGAGAAAGAGAGAGAAAGAGCAAGCTCGAGCAGGGGAAGGAGCAGAGGGAGAGGGACAAGCATGGAGCCCAATGCAGGGCTGGATCCTACAACCCTGAGACCATGACCTGAGCCAAAATCAAGAGTCAGAGGCTCAGCTGACTGAGCCACCCAGGCACCCCCACATGGGTCAACATTCTAGTTAGATTCCAGGTAGAGTGGCTGGTGGATAGTCCACACTTAGAGTGGCAAGGCCAGATCAGTGGTTCTCAAACTTGGCTGCACATTAGAATCTCCTGGAGAGGTTTGGTTTTGTTTTGTTTTGTATTACCAATCCAGAAGTCTATACCATGCCCAAGACCAGTTAAATAAGAGTCTCTGGGGGTGGGACCCAGATACAGTTTTTAACCCTTCCCAGGTGATTCCAATGTACAGCCACATTTGAGAACAGCTGTTTCAAACCAGTGGTTCTGGACCCTAGCTGCTGATTGGAGTCATCAAGGGAATTTTTAAAAAATACCAATGCCTGGATCTGCCCAAGATCAATTAAATCTATATTTTACTTGGTAGGATTCAGGCATTAGTGCTTTCAAAAAACACCCTGAATGTTTTTAACCTGTGGTGAGGTTTGAGAACCACTGCTCTGTTAATCAGTCTTTGTAACTTCATGTGGATGAAATCTCTTGTGGGCAAGATTGGTGGTAGCAGGGGGCAAGGAAGCAGCAGGTGGAAGGCTCAGAGAGCTGGGGGCCACTTGAAGGGCAGCAATGTGAGGAAAGCTATAAAATGGGGATGGTGGGGAGGCTGAATATTTTATACACTGTACAGTTTTTTTCCAGGGCTACCCTGGATGGTGTTGGCATTAGAGGACTGAGGAAGTCTTACCATGGTATTGTCTTTTTGGATAGTTGGCCTAAGTAGTGGGGAGAGTATGATGTGAAAGTTGTGCCTACTAACTGTAATTGTTCTCTGACTTAGATGCCTCAGCTAAGGTGACCAACTATCCCAGTTTACTCGGAACTGCCCAGTTTTAGCACTAAAAGGCCTGCATCCCAGAAAAGTGCTCATGCCTGGGCAGACTGGGGTGGTTAGTCACCCTAGCCTCACCACTGCAGCCATGATTCAGATATTGGTGTGTGTGGTCACGACACAGGAGCTGGCTATTTCTTCTGGCTGGTCAGTTGGAAGATAATTTGCCTCATTGCCTTCTTAAGTGTATTTCATTCATTGCTGATGATGAGGGCTGGGCACTGTGAAGATGGTAGGGAATTCGGAACAACTTGATCCTGAATGCATGCCTTAAGGACAGTTTGGATAGTTTATCTTCATTCTTTTTCTTTCCTTTTTTAAGACTTGTAGTGCCAACACACACACACACACACACACACACACACACACACACACACACATCACTGTTTGGTTGGCATAGCATTGACCTACATAGGCAGGGAGACCAAATAAATTCCAAGGAGATGAGACAAAATCATGGTCTGTGCCCATGAGCTCTAGCCTGACAGATGGATGTAACCTACTCAGAGAGATTTTCAAAGCATGTGGCTTGAATGAAGAATAATGCCATGCAAAACAGATATGCAAATCTTAAAAGGAGATCAAGTAAGAGTAAAATGTCACATCAAAGCAGAATGGGGTTAATCAGGAAAGACCTTTTTGAAGATGTGAATGTCACTTTATGAAATGAGAATAATGTCACTTTTCTAAAATACAAAAAAGGCCCCCCAAAACAGCAAAAACTCAAAACAAAACAACTTGAAGTGCTTGCTAAAAGGAATAAGTAAAAACTGGATGATTCAATGTCCATGTTCTAGTTCACAGACTTTAATATATAATCTCTGAAATAATCTACCCTCTCCACAATGGAAGTCTGGTTTTGTATGATCAAGCTGCTGGTACCTGTTTTCCTTGACTTAGAAGTTATGGAATTCCTAACTGGAATTAGGATTTGGGGGTAGACTCTAAAGCAGTGGTTCTCACACTTGAGTGTGTCTTAGAATCATCTGGAAGACTTGTTAAAGAGAGGCTGAGCCTCACCACCAGAGCTTCCAAATTTGTAGGTCTCGGGTGGGACCTGTGGATCTCCCTCCAGGTGATGCTGATGCTGCTGGTTCAGATACCACACTTGGAGAAAGAATGAACTAGAAGACCATTGTCCTCCAGGAATTTTATAGATGCAGTAATGAAGCTCTTCCCAGACAACTTACCATTTAGAACGCCTCGACTAAACCTGAAGATTGTAAAAGGGATGAAAACTGGAAGTTGAGAAAGGTAGATGTCTTCTGGGGAAACAAACTGAAAGCATCCTTATTTTCGTTGTGGCTACAGAGCTATCCCCTAAAAATATGGTGTTTCTGGATTTTACATAGGTGCAATTTAAGTGAACCTACCACTGTGGCTCAAAAATAAAGAACATCCTACTGTTTAGAATGAATAAATAAATCTTTTCTCTTGAGGGATGGCAGGGTCACTGAATTCTATTCTGAACATATAAAATAGAATATGTCATAAAGTCTACTCTCTTCCCTGACAGGGTCCTCTCACTGGGTAATGATTGGGACAAATGAATTCCCTCACAATTTTATGCCAATGAAGTAATTTAATCTGTTGCTCAGGCAACACTGGAAGATGCATTTCAATTAAAACTGTGTATTTTGAATTAATGCAAGATGGTTCTGTTTGCTTTCTTAAGATAGCTCAACTATAATGCCTAAAGTAAATGCTTCTAACACCTGAAGGAGAAATTTAAGTAAGGCTTAGTGGGTTCTGTTGGTGATGGATCCATCATCCATTTTCTCTTTTCTTCCTTCCCAGTAGCATTCTAATTTTGTTCAGGTATCTGCAAATCATTTGTTTGGAAGGCAATCTCAGAAAACAGTATTAGAGAGTGGAGAAATTAGAAGAGGGAAGGAAGCCAATCAAGGGAACATTATCAAGCTCCACTATGGAGCTCAGTCCTGCTGGGGCAGTGTGATGATCTAGAGCATGATGTTGGGAGACAATTCTCCATGATTTTCTACACATCTTGTAACAACTTTTGTCCTGTTCTAGGTCTTCAAGGATGCTTGCATTGCAAACAGCCTTGGAATATAGAGATAATGTCTTAGTCCAGGGATACAGGACAAATTTTTTTCCTGACTGGATAACAAAGAAAATGTCTTTCTCTTGGACAAAGTTGGGCAGGCTTGCTAGCAACCCCTTACAAGATTGGGGGTTCCTAAGCTTGGGGTCCTTCAGCTACAACACAGACCCATTTTGTGCATAGCATCTACCTGGAACACTCCACATCACCCCCATGGGATTTGGGTATCAAGGGAAACCAATGGAAACATGAAGCTCAAGCTGCCTGCTGTGCTGTCATAAAGTCATTTGTCTCTGGCCCAACAGACTCACGTCTTCTGTTAGCATCCAGGAAACTGTGGCAGGCTAACCTGCTAGCTTGCAGGCAGGATAAAATCTCAGACCCTTCACAGTCCTTGACAGGTGTCTCAGACTAGTTGCTCCTAAGGGAGGATGAAGCTGGGGTATTTAACAACCTTCAGTCACTGGTTGAAGACTGCTCCAAGGAGGCAATAAATCTTCATTTCCAGCTTTTTGCATGAATGGGCTGAGTGACCTGCAACTTTGGAGAAAGTACCCAAAGAGGGGTAGACACTGCCTTTTAGAATTGGCTAGTGTACACTAAAGTAGTAAGGTCTGAAGGATATAGGTAGGCCACAAAAATGGTCTATTATATCTCCCCTGGTGTATGTGTACCTTCCTTTGGAGACCGCTGGTAAAGTATATAAAAGGGACTTGTTATAAGATAAAGCCATCAGATATAAGAGGCACCAGATCATGAAAGATCTTTGGAGCCATGCTAATTAATTTGAGTGCAATGGGGAGCCATGGTTTTGTTCAAGCAGGGAAGCTACTGTTTATTGAGCATCTACTATGTTTTAGGCATCATGCCAGAAACTTTAAATATATTAACATAAATATTAAACTTCACAGATTTTACATATAAAAAATTTAAAGATAATATAAAGAAACTTGCTCAAAATTAAATGCAAGATTAATTTGTCCATTTATTTAACAAATGAACGTGCCAGCCCTCAAGTCCAGCTATGCTTGCTCTGAAGCCAATGATCTTTTTACTATGCCACAGCTACCACTCTTCTTCAAACATTCTCTACATATGAAAAAATAAGATATAATTTACCCAATGTGAAATGATTCACCTTATGTACTGGATTGGTTTGTGACTTTTCATTTTATTTTTGAATAAAAGGAGACTTACATCTTCATCAATAAGTTCCTTTCATTCAAGTTCAAATATTTAGCTATTATATTTTTGAGAATCATTCCAATCCAAGTTACCTTCTTATATTACAAGTCTAGAAATTAATGTAATGTATACTTATATAGAAAAACTCCAAACATGTTGAAGTTTTCATGTTCATCTAAGTGAATCCTGTGTAGGTGATTGTATCCCAAGAGCAATCTCCATTTATGTTGATAATGATTCATAAATAAGCCTCCTCACCACTTCTAAATGCCAGAAGAACCCATTGAGATTAAATCTGCCTTGATTTATCTTAGCTCCCATGTAAGAGTATTGAAAAATGTTGGCAAAAAATAATCCAGTTATTTTAGAGCTAAGTATGGAGATGAAAGTAAACAATGTCTACCATTTGAAAGCTAGCTAGGTGTTGAATTTTTTAAAATATTTTCTCTAGATGTTTAAAAACAATGTAGAAATTCAAATGGAAAAATTCTTTATATAAATATGCTTAGTGAGAGGATTTTGGATTTTTAAATGAAAGCCTTCTACATTACAAAGCATTTCTTAGAGTATTTTTTCCCTTTATGCTTTTCTTCGGTCGACCTAATGTCAGTGCTACACTGAAAAGGAGCATTAAGGATAAAACTCAAGATTTACAGTGAAACCATTATTGAACTTATCTAGTCACCTACATACTTTTGCAAACTCACATTTTTATTCTGTCTAACAAATGATAATGTGTCTGGACTCTATTAGTTTAGGAAAATTGATCAATTTCATACGTAAGTATAACAGCATCAATTTATGACAGGTTCCAGAAGTCTTTTGATGAATATATTTAGAGTAAGCAGGCACTAAAGCTTGCCTTAAAAATCCATTCTCAAAATGTCTGTGTTTGGTTTATAATTTCCTATTCTTTTGAGGTAGGGGCCTGGAGGTGATAGACCCGACAGGAATTAGGCATATTAGTATGCTACTTCATTTGAAAATGACTTGAAATGTCTATGGAATTTGGTTGAAATCTACATCTGTGAACAAATGTTAATAACCTGTTGTGAACTGAAGGAAGTTGGTAAAGGTCAAAGCTTCCTCAGAAAACTGAAATGTCATGGTCAGCCTCCAGGAGTACCATTTTCCTTAGATTCCCTAGGTCCTTGAAAGGAAACAGCTTAGGTACTTGGGAGATGGAGGTTAATGCTCCAGACCGTGGAATTATCATACCCCTCACTTGAAAGGGAGACTAAAGTTGCCTTCCCTCTGTTGCGCCAGGTGTGAAAATTCACCTGAGTGGGGCGAGAGTTGAAAAATAAATGTGTGGGGGCGCCTGGGTGGCTCAGTGGGTTAAGCCTCTGCCTTCGGCTCAGGTCATGGTCTCAGGGTCCTGGGATCGAGCCCCGCATCGGGCTCTCTGCTCAGCGGTGAGCCTGCTTCCCCCTCTCTCTGCCTGCCTCTCTGCCTACTTGTGATCTCTCTCTCTCTCTCTCTGTCAAATAAATAAATAAAATCTTTAAAAAAAAAAAAAGAAAAATAAATGTGTGACTCCATGACCCAAGCTCGTGTTTGGGGAAGGAGGGTCATCAACTAAGGAGACAAGCTGGGCCACATGAATAGCATTCCAGGTGACATCTTAAGACCCTTGGCTTGAAGTCCTGACAGAGAGAGAGACATAAATCCAGAAGAGGTGGAATCGCCTAGGGCCTGCTGGCCAGAGCAGCCCTGCCTTCAGAGGAGGTATCTTTCTACTCGAGGCATAAGGCATTATGAGTGTGGGTAAAAACTGACAGAATAGGGGCTGAGCAACAGAGACTGCCTCATCTAGGAGCAGAGAATAGATTTGGCCAGCAGTGCCTAGACAGGGCTCACTTAAGTGAATGCAGCTGTGGAGATTCCCAGATCTGTCTGGGCCTTATGCCGGTGCTCCACATCCATATATACGAATGCCTCATCTCTCAGAGTTCTGAAATTCAACATTTCCAGAAATGAACTTGCCCAAATTAACTTTTCTTTCTGTATTCTCCAGCTCTGCCGGAGGCTAGCTCAGCCATCTGCCCAGTCAACCTGCCTATCAATCGGACCAACTCCTTAATCTTTCCATTCCCCAGACTCCGTGTCTGTTACCGCTGTCTAGGGTCAGGCCCTTTTCTTTCTCTAAAGTCTACAGAGCTATACAAATCTGACTATATTACTCAACCCTTAAAAAGTCAGTGGCCTCCCCATTACTGCCTATGTAGTAAAAAGCAGTCTCCTTTGCATAGCAAAGTAGTGGGTTGGTAAACCAGTTCTATTTAAAAACAAACAAACAAACAAAAACACCCTGGTGCCTCGATGGCTCAGTCAGTTAAGCATCTGCCTCTTGATTTTGGCTCAGGGTCATGAGCTCAAGCCCTGCCATTGAGCTCTGTGGTGGGTGTGGAGCCTGATTAAGATTCTCTCTCTCCCTCTTGCTCTCCCCTTCCCTACCCCTCTAAAATAAATAAATAAACAAGCCATGATTCATAGTGATTGCAATTTCTCTGGTGTAAATACTCCTATCACGGCCACTTTCAAGTTATCAGAGTTTAACACCCTGATCAGAAAATTTCTGAATATTTGACAAGTGGTTGCTAGTTGGCTCTACCACCCCAAGGGCATCAGACCCTTGAATATGTGCCGCTTGCCAACTTGCTAGTGCCCTGTTCTTTGCTAAAACTTTATGCTCTGGGTTGTGGTTGTAGTTCCCTGTGTATTCCAGGCTGTTTTCCATGTGCATTCTTTCATTCATGTTGTCTTCAAAGTCCTTCCATGGTGCCACCTTTTTACCCTCTCTTGGGGTGAAACTCTTATCTCTTTCATCTTGCTAAATTCTTCCATTCCTTCAGGACCTGGTTTACACGGACCCTCAAGGAGGACTTCTCTACTCTTTCTGTCTTAACCTAGGTATCCCAGGTATAGGCCAAGAGACGAAGTGTCATGATCATTTATTAGTAGGTTCCCAGGAAAAACTAATAGAGGGATAGGGAAGGGGGACTAGGAAGGGAAGGAGGACAAAGAAGTCTGCAAAATCACCATGGAGATTAACTTTGGCTCCATCCCACAGGGGACTTTTGGAGACAAGTTAGGGTACACATCAGAGTTATCTTGATCAGGTGCAAGGGGCTGGTATACTTGTATCCCCACTCCTGCTGGTCACAGGGCTGCCTCTGGGGAATTAAATTCCCAGACAGTTCAGCTCCCTGTGCATGCACGCAGGCAATATGGGCTCCTACAGCCCGAGAACTGTCCTTCAACAAAGAGACACAGTGCTGGCTGCTAGGAGTGAAAGCAGCCTAAAACTGATGTGCACGAAAATGGCAAAGGTGTTCCAGGAGATATGGGTGGGGGCACTGGCAGTGCCTGTCATCTCCCCCACAGTGCAAAACACACATACACATATATAAGGGGATACATGCTTGTGTGTGTGTGCACACACATACATGCACACACATCACACAACACACACCCTTCATGCTGGTTTGGGTTCCCCTCTTCAGATTTCTATATGGGCTTTATCACCATCAGTGCTGTTACCCCAGGTTTTAGAATCATTTCTTCACGTATCAGTGTCCTTCCTTTTGCTGTGATCACCTTGAGGATAGGAATCATTCGTCCTTGCAGTACAGTTCCAGGCACACAACAGATGCTCAATAAACATGTATAGGTTAAAAGCTTAAGAGAGGAGACAGGTGAGGACGACACAAAGGGAAGTAGTTGGGATTGGGAAGGGGAGTGGCTGAAACGGAGTCTCAGAAAGGCTGGATGGAAAGCTGAGGTACATGGATTTTTGAGGATAGCTTAGGTTTTGTCTAAGTTTTGTCTAACTGCACACCCCCCACCCTGCTATGTTTGTTGTGGCCTGCACAGACACCAGTAACATAAAATAAACTTGGCAATACTGGAAAATGGTTTTCCAGACCTCCTGTGGATTAGCTTTCTGTTATTTTTCTTTCAAGAAGCATTCTAAACTATCAGGGGCAATTAGAAATTATGGGTAAAATGTTGGCATTATAAAAGCACCTATGCCTGGCATCCAAGCCGGAGGCTAGAGGAGGCTTGAATGCATGGTTTGTAGGGATTCCCTGAAGTCTGATTAGCATCTAAGTACACTTCAAACTATAACTCAGCTGCTTGCAACATGTAATTATGGATGTTGCTAGCATGTTTAATTTGACAACTAACATAGAGGGCACACATGAAACGGGAGTTGTACCATTTGGCCAATATGTCCCCTGCTGCAGAGTTCAGTTTCACACTGCCACCAAGACCATCTGTGTGTGCCAAACAAAACCTTATGAAGATGACAGATTTTCAGAAAATAATGAGAGAGTAGTATTTCTCACCTCCTCCCATCAAATTAATAGTTCGGTGTAATTGGTTAAAGTACAGTATCCACAAGGAGAATGGAATTCTAATTACCATTGTTTAAAAAAAACAACCTTCACTCTCTGATCTCAAATATTGGGGATGTCTGTTTCTGGCCAATTCTGTTCTCTTGGAATTCAAGGCATTTGAACCAACTGGGGGTAATTGGTGGGCATCTGAATGGCATGAATTTCAAGGAGAATGAAAGGAGGTGTGATAATTATCTGGGAAAAATTATAAATATCTTAATAAGGAAAGACTAAGAAGTTTGAGAGAGAAATATAAGACTAGACCTAAAATAAATTAAAATATTGTTAAAGAATTTTGATAAAACAACACTACATTTAGTAAAAATCCATTATCTCCTTTGCCCCCAGTCTATTAGTGACCTTGTCCATTTCTCAAGAACTCAGGGTTGAAATTTTGAAGTTATCCATGTCTTTTAACCCCTCTATCTAGTTATGGAGGTCCTCTTTCTTATTCCTTCAAAATGTCATGTAAACAGATCTGGCCTTTGAAAAGATATCTATTAACACGGCTTTAAGGAGTTCAGGGGACATAATTTTGGGTTTGGGAGGTGGTTTGATCTTCACTAATGCACAATTCAATCTCCTTGAAATAGGATGCCAAATCTATTGCTTGACACCTCCAGCTTAAAGGAATTGCTTGGACAGATACTAAAACAGAAGTTCGAATGTAGGTTGGTGGAGGGAACAGGAAGAAGAAAGGTAGGAGCAGAGATAGGATATTGGTAGCAAAATATCTATTTCACTATTTTGATGAGGTCTAGTTCTTTGTGTAACCTTCCACCCTGACTTGTCCTTTTCAAGATCACATCCTTCTATCCTTACAAATAAGTCCATCAGCCTGTCCAGAGATGTTGGACTGGTTTATCTCCATACTTCTTTCAAACCTTTTCATCAGTTCATTCTCATGTTAACTGTGATGTTCCCCCAGTTCTTTAGCTGGGCCCATCTATACGGCACTGGCTAATAAAAACAAAAATAGTGGCTTTAATCTAGAGCAGCTACCCACCCCACCTCATTCTTAGTTTCTTATCAAGTCCCCACCACTTCTTGCCTTTCTGGTCCCAGAGAGCTGGCAATGCATCACTGTCCTCCCCCTCTTGTAGTTTCGTGCCTTTGTGTTCCCAGTGGCATTGATTTCCTGGCACCCCTTTTCCAGTTTCAGTTTTGCTTACTATTGCCCTCCAAAATGCTTCCTGTCGCCTGCTCTAGTCCCCAACCCTGCATCTCGAAGGAAAGAAAGGAGAAGATGTTCTTGTCTAGTTCCCACTGCAAATCTGGGAGCTAACTCTGCCAAAAGAGCCATGTGGCATTTTAGTGAAAGACTAGCAGCATGAGAGGAAGGCGGTAGTGTGTATGCCGGCCATGTTGAAATACCCAGTTTCATAATTCCAGCCACTCTCCTGTAGCACCTGCCTTTTGACCTCTCAGCGCAGGGTCGATTAGCTTTTATAAACTGGCATTGCTGGCTTGCTTTCAATATTGGCTAAAAACTTTTTTTGCCTTGTTAGTATTTGTAGCTCTGCTGAACATTTACTTCTCAACCTGTTTCCTATTAGGACCTGGTGAATATTACCTCAAGAGAGAACATTTAGTAGTGCTTCTCACACTTAGCGACCCACATAGAGCTCCTGAGGGTTTTGTTAAAATGCAGATTCTGGGCCTCTGGGTGGCTCAGTGGGTTAAGCCTCTGCCTTCAGCTCAGGTCATGATCCCGGGGTCCTGGGATCGAGCCCTGCATCAGGCTCTCTGCTCAGCAGGGAGCCTGCTTCCTCCTCTCTCTCTCTCTGCCTGCCTCTCTGTCTACTTGTGATCTCTGTCAAATAAATAAATAAATAATTTTTAAAAATGCAGATTCTGATTTAGTAGGTCTGGGTTGGGGCCTGAGATGGCATTTCCATTTAGACCCCGGATGCTGCTGCTGCTGGTTCAGGAACCAAGATCTACGTGTCTTTTGATGTCAGACTTTGCTGCCATGATTAATGAACAATAATTCAGTTTACGATGGTTGCATTTAACACCCAGGATTTTCCACAAGCACGGATACCCTACATACCTCATTTCAGAAGGTATTTGGTAGATCTTTGGATCTGCAAGCAGATAATGGTCAAGTGGCAAATTTCCTTGCCCATCTTCTCAGAGATCTCTTCTGATGACTTCGAGAATGAGGAAAGATGGTCACAATCTTGATCCGGAACTATTTTTGTCTGCACGGGCACTTTAGGTTGATGTTGCCTGGAGAGTTAGAGCTGAACTAGCAGCTTTCTCATGGGAGGCATTTAGGTATTCTGGATCTGAGACCCTGTGAGATACAGAAGTAATTAATACCAGTTGAACCTTCTGAAATGCAGCATTCTTTCAAACCATAAAAGTCCCTGTGTAATTAACACTGGTGGCAAACAAGGCAGTGACTATTTCTCATCTCCTATTTTTGATTACTCATTTCCCCCCCACCTGGAGATACTTCTTTTGATTTCAATTGTTGATGCTGTATCACAGATATTTTCAGAGTCACAGCAGAGAACCTAGTAAATCCTACCTTTTTCTAGCAGGAAAATTAGCCTTAGGCATAACTGTTTTTGCAACCCTCTACCTGCTGAATATCCAGGATAAAGCAACGGGAATATCAGGAGAAGGCAGAAAATGACCCAGAGATGGCCACAGGGCCCATCTGTCATGACGTTGTATTATAAGCAATTGTCTCAACATTGATCTGCCTCCTCCCACTTCCCTCATTCTGTTCCCGAGTTCCAGAAACATTTCTCTTTCATCCTGAGACTTAGCAGATAGCTTTTCCTCCCAACTCACTGATGAAGGTGACTAAGATGTTCTGACGTGAAAGTGTATTTTGCAGCCCCAAAGTGGAACGTCCTCCCTGTTTTTTCTGCATTATTTACTCCTGTTAAGAGATGCCTTGGAATGGTGTAAACATTTTTGTTCTCATATTTAGATTCATACTTATCATTTAATGAACTAGTGCTCCCTGCTGACGCTTGAACTCACTGAAAGCAATAGGTACAGCGAATGAAGAGAGAAAAATCTCTGTAGGTTGTGGAAAGCTAAAGCACAAGTTCAGAAACTTGGAGTTTCAGGGAGTTTTGCTGACCCAGCTTTCAAAATCCTAGGGGTGATTTAATTCTTTACCTTCTCCTCTCCCTCCAGGCTGCTTTCTGTTTTTCTTTTTCTCCCCATGCTTTAAGCAGGAGACTGGGGCAATCTGGACACACAAACATTTGGTTTATTATTTTCTATCACCATGGTTAAGCCAGTGGGAGGTACCACAGTGCTGCAGTACCCAATGAATTCCCAAGTGAGCAGACCCAGCTCAAGCCCAGTTCTCCTCATGAGCTCATCTTTTATCTGATGCATGAAACTAATGCTGAGATCACCATTCCCTGCCTAGTTGCTGTTTAATTCATTTTCATGTGGCAATTCTATTATAATATCAGTACCATGAAGATTAAGTCCCAGGGCAATCAGGGGTGGTTCCGTCTTTGATAAGGTCTCAGGTTTACTTGCTTAATCTCCAGTGAAGTTCTTGGCTCATCTTATTGTAAAAGCCACAAGAGTGCAATCTTTCTGTTGCTTTTTCTAGAACCCTCTGACCCACACATTCCCCACCCCACCAAGGCTACTTTACTTACACTAATTAACCTTGATTCGTTTTTCTCCTTTAATACATTAAAACTCCTACTCAGATCTGCATCCAATAACATACATTTGGAATCCATCTTGGACTTTGGGGAGAAACACCACTTTTTATAAGAGGGTCCAGCCCTGATGTCTATTGTGGGGCCACACAGCTGCATATCTCTGCGACTCAGAAAGAAAATTCAGGAGTCAGACTACTGAGTTTGTGAGCTTCCCAAAGAAAGGGCCTGTATTCTCCTCGATTTCTCTCCTTTGCTATGTTAGCACTGTGAACCCTTGTTTTTGTTCCCCCAAACGAAAATGGCTTTATTATTTATGTCAGTATAAAAATAATTCATGCTTAGTGTAAAACATTCAAATAAGACAGATTAGTATACTGAAGGAAAAGAGTACCTTGAATTCTACCACTTGGAGATTAATATAGTTCACAATCTTCCAGACCTTTTTCTACATATGGACACAATTTTATGCAACTGGAATGTGCTCTTTTGGCCAGATAATACATTGTTATCATTTCAGCAAGTACAGATATTGAAATAGGTATTTATTTGCATTGGATTGAATTGCAATATGAACAGAAGCTAAAGGCTATTTGTAATTCCTTTACTTTCACTTTATTTTTCAAGGCACTCTTCCCTCTTTCCTCTTCATTCCTCTCCTTCCTCTCTAACCAGGCCTCCCAGCAGCCCCTGGGGGGCAGCTTTGGATGGGGCAGTTGCCAGGGAGAGGAAGAGAAGGAAGGAGGTGCAGGTGGTCAGGCAGCAGGAGACGCATTCCATGCTGTCACTTCCAGGAGAATTGGCCCTCTCTAATCCTGCCAGGTGGGAGTTGAAATGACGTCAATTTCCCTTTTTATACCATCTCCTTATTTTCTATACTCTCTCCATCCTTTGCCTCCTTCCTAGGCAGCAGAAGGGAGGTATTTGCAGAGAGGTATCTGCACAATCATCAAGCTCCTCAGGCCATTCTGATTTAGGGGGTGCACAGCTCCTCTTTGAGACATGCTGCTCTACTCATTGCAGACCAGGTGCAGCTTATGGCTGAATAGGAATCACCTGGGGAGATGGTTAATAATACAAACTCCTGTACCTCATTCCCAGAGATTCTGATTGTGTAAAGCCGGATGTGGCCCAAGACTTTGGGTTTGTTTTATGTTTTTAAAACAAGATCCCTAAATGAGCCTGAGGAGCAACCAGGTTAGCCCATGCTCTACTTCCTGGATACTCAACGTGTGGTTCATGGACCAGCATCAGTATCATCATCATTGACTGTTAGAAATACAGAATCTCAGGCCTCACTCTGGATGTACTGAATCAGAACCTGTATTTTTAGCAAGATCCTTGGATGAGTTGTATTGTACATTATAGTTTGAGAAGCACTGCTCAACTCCAGTTCCGTAGAATGGGAAAATTCTTTGTGGAGTTAAAGTGAAAACACTGACTTACTTGATTCCCACTGAGTGATTGGCCGGTGGGATTTCAAAAAAGAGACCTACAGGGACGCCTGGGTGGCTCAGTTGGTTGGACGACTGCCTTCGGCTCAGGTCATGATCCTGGAGTCCCGAGATCGAGTCCCGCATCGGGCTCCCGGCTCTGCGGGGAGTCCGCTTCTCTCTCTGACCTTCTCTTCGCTCATGCTCTCTCTGTCTCTCTCTCAAATAAATAAATAAAATCTTTAAAAAAAAAAAAAGAGAGACCTACAACTTTCACCAGGGTTTTGCTAAAAGAGATGTAGTAAATAGTACAGATAATTCCAAGTTAAAGGAAACTGTCCAACATTTTGAACCTTGGCTTGTCTTTAATTTTATGGATGAAATCCTCATGAAAGTAGTCAAGATTGCTTGAATATTTTAGGTTAAGGATTAAAATTGGACCATATTCTTCTCTTTAGAGTGATTTGACGTCTTAGCTCTTAAATAACAAAGTGCTTGGCAAAAAATTTAAGTGGTCCTAGGTAATGTTTCTACCAACTTATGCACTGCCAATATCCAGCCAATAACAACTGCATTTCAGGAGAAGAAAAATAGCAATTCAATATCATTTTTATTAGTGAACTCATTCCTTGCACCTGTTCGTGTGGAGACACCATTCAGGGAAAATTTTGACCTTCTATGTTGTTTATGAAAGTCCCTTGACTAGAATTGTGATTCACCTTAATTTGTCCCAGAAAACTCATTCTTAAGCATAAGCATGTTGAGCATTCAGGTTATTGTTTCATAAAGATACTATAAAGAAATACTTTCTTTTCTCCCACTAATAGAAGAGCATGGAATTATCTCTCCATTTAGTTTTGTTGCAGGGTAAAACCCAAGTTTTTCATGATAAGGTGATCTTCAGGGCTCTATACATTCCACTTCCATGGTTTTCTCCTTCAAGGACACTTTTTCAGTTCTTAGAGCTGATAACTTCTCTGTGCCTTCTTGCTTATTTCAAAACTCACTCCCTGTATGATTTCCTAAACCTTTGTAACATTGCATCCATTAGAGAAAGAAACCTATCTCTAGAGCCATAACCCAAAAGGGTTCCCCCCATCTGGGATGGGGTAGGTTGACTACAGCACCAGTATGGTGGCTTTGTAATGCCCTCAACAAATAAGACTCCTATCTTCTTGCTCTGCCATTTGTAATGTATATATCTTGTATTTGGGTTTACAGTATGGCTGCTGTGCCTCCACTAATTGTATTTATCTTTTATGAAGGAAGAATGGAAAAGGGAAAGAGCCGTTTTTTAAAGAAGTCTTCCTTTTTTAGCAAGTTATCTGGGTGGCCCCTCCCAATGATTTCCACTTACAACTCAGAAACCAGCGATGGGTCACATGACCACCCCTAGATGAAATGGAACGTGGGCACACTCCTACCCCTGACATCCACATTGGGATTTTATAACTATGAAAGAAGGGGAAAATGGATATTAAGTGGGCAGTTAGCAAGGCCTACTACTATCACTGAGTTGTAAGTAACTCATAAGATATTTGCATTTTAAAAAGGAACAAAGCCTTAAGTCAAAAAAATAAACCTTGGATAGGAGAATTTCAGGTCTTAGGTACTGTGTACTTAGTCTCTGTGTCTACAGATGAGAAATTCTATTGCCTCTCAGCTCTCGCTATATAGAATACATGCCTGCTCTGTCTGTGTTTAAGTTGGAGCCTGCTTAGATAAGAAACCACACACTCCCAATGTGAAACTTAAATCCACCTGGCTCAGCCCCAGCTGTGCTTGGGAAAGTGATGTTCCTATTCAGAGTCTCTAAAACAGAAAGATCCTCCCAAATCCTTGCTTTTATTTTGGGAAAGTGTTAGAATAGTTATCTTGAATTGTGTTTTCTATGGCCAATTAATTGTTTGTTTTTTTTTTAAAGATTTATTTTATCTATTTATTTGACAGAGATCACAAGTTGGCGAGAGGCAGGCAGAGAGAGAGGAGGAAGCAGGCTCCTCACAGAGGAGAGAGCCCGATGCGGGGCTCGATCCCAGGACTCTGGGATCATGACCTGAGCTGAAGGCAGCAGCTTAATCCACTGAGCCACCCAGGCGCCCCCCAATTAATTGTTTTGATCTGATCGAGATTCTAATGCAATCCATACATACTTCATTTAAAAAAATGACTTGTATTTAATGTAAGGGCTTAATAAAATCAAAATTTTACTAACCTCAGTAATTACTAAGGATGGTCTGCTTTTATTCTCTGGACAAACCCTTGCTCTGGCACTTATGCTTTCTTTAGGGAAGAAGACCCTAGAGGAGAGAAGGTGGATGCCTTCCTGGCCTCATGCTGAGTGTTGAGAGAATGCGAGGCAGACCTCCAAGGTGAGTAGGCTTAGATGCGTGTAGAAAATAGTGATTTCAAATGAAGTAGGGTTGGTAATCTGGTCTTGAGACTGACAGCAAGAGAAAGTAGGGGGGATACCCTGCTTTTAAGGACACAGAAGGAGAAATGTGAAGAACACAGAAGTCTCAGTCCTAGGAAGGGTCAGAGGGAAAGAAGATGCTTTCTGTGACCAAGACAAAGTACCAGGTAGAAAAAGACACTAGAAAAGTCTAAGAAGGAGTGAGGGAGAAATTGCTGGGCCAGAGTTTTAGAAACAAAACCCAGATCAAAGTTCGGCTGCAAACCTTGCTTTCTGTTCCCCAATAGCTTAGAGGGATCTGGGTGGCAGTCATGGCTTTTCCATGAGTTTGTGAGACTCTATGGGGTTGTGTGTCATTATAAGGACACTGAAAATTTAAAGTTTGGGGAAATGTTTCTGTTGCAGTTAGTCTTGCCGCTTAACAAACCATCCCAAATTAGTGGTGTAAATAACAACCACTATTTTATTATGCTCACAGCTTCTGGGGTTCAGGAATTCCAACAAGGCACAGTAGGGATGGCTTGTCTCTGATACATGATGTGTGGGTTCCTCAGCTAGCTTGGGGTAACTTGAGTGGCTGGGGGCTGGAATCATCTGGAAGTTTCTTCCCTTATATATCTGGGGTTTGGGCTAGGGTGACTCAATGACTCAGTTCAGCAGGATTGTTGACCAGAGGACCAACACATGGCTCTCCATGTGGCTTGGGCTTCTCACAATATAATAGCTGAGTCCTGAGAGGATAGTCCCAAGAGGGAGCCTCTGAATGATACAAGTGCTCCCAGAGAGCCAGGGCAAGCTGCATTTATGATCTAGCTTCAGAAATACTAACACAGCATCATTTTCATCTTTCTCCTGTGGTCAAAGCAGTTATAAGTCTGCCTTGATTCAAGGCAAGGAGTTTTAGAGCAGCCCCCTCTTGATGGAAGGAGTGTAAAAGAACTTAAGGCCTTAACAAACAAATGAACACTCACTCCCTGAACTTGCAGTTGAAATCTTGGCTGTACATTTTCTAGCTATGTGACCTTGAGTAAAAGACTAAGCTTCTCTGACCTCTAATATTCTCATCTACCAAACAGTAGGTTTAGGTGAGGGCTAAACTTGATAAGCTTATACTGAAGCATCTAGCACATTGCCTAGAACATGATATGTTCAACATTGCTTGAGTCTAAATCTGAAGAAATCTTGGAGAATACCAAGTCTAAAGTAAGGGTTATTTTCTCAGGCGTAGAATCAGGGATTATATTGTACTTTTAACAAAGACACACCTGTTAAATATCTACTTCATGCCAGATATTTCCCCCTAACCAGGAACGTTCCTTATTCAAGATTTAGACTTGCATCTAAAAATATCAGACATGATATTTTAGATGGTTATGGACACAAATATTTTCTAAGCATCTTCTCCTTCCTCCAACCATAAATACTGCCCAGAAATGAACTTTTGAAGATTTCTTTGTGCATTCTTGAGTTCTTCCTCTCTCTGCACCTTTTGCAGGTATTTTATTTTTTCGATTTTTGCATCTATTAAGCTTCTTGTATCCTTAAAATATGGGATTGATTTAGTTAAAATTTTCTGGAAAAGTTATGAACTCTCTGTGCTCAGGTGATGTCCTCATTTGGAGATGTTTTTCTCTGAGCAAGTAACAGTGGTTTCTGGATACCGTACCATTTTGGTGGGTTGGTACAACAGTTTTTAATTAATAAAAGAGAAGGATGAGTCTTCTGAGGAGGCTCTCAAGAGAGTCAGATATGACAGAAAACACTTCATGGTGTAATATCACACATATCTTGCCCCAAAGAACAGCAACCCTGGGTAATACCTTTACATATATACTGAAGATTACCAGGAGGAAGAGACAGTGTGGATGAAGGAGAATTCTCACAATTCAACAAGTGACATTGCTGATGAAAATGTGGATTGAGAACTGCAAACTTTCTGTCCATGGAATGACTGTATTCTTTTTAGTTATGGGTTCTGTGTGGCATATTGTAGATCACATCCTTCTAGCAAAGTTCATTTTACATAATGAAAAGTGAAAAGTTAGTAATATAATATGTAGAGATAATTTGACCTTGAAATACTACAGCTGTTCTTAAAACCAAATGTAGTTGATGCTTTTGTGTCCCCAAACCCATTCCCTCTGCCTTCCTGTGATTTCAGCAGTAGCAGTCGTGGCCATTTCCTGTGGATGTTGAAGGATTATCTCAAGTTACTGTTAAGTCTTGCTCAGTCCACACATATGGCAACCTGAGAGTATGGCACAGAATGGGGCATGGAAGTTAACATCTCTGGATGTTACTCTGAAACAAAGAGGTACAGGAGTGGACCCATAAATGCTTCTTGTCTAATGGAGGAATAATTCCAAGGCACATTCCATGCTGGTTTCCAGTGGGACTTAGGCAGGGTCAATTCCAGTTGCCTACAGCAGTAATCAGTTCAGTAACATGCCCTTCATTAGCTTCCCTTCTTCTCTGCCTTAACCTCCCTGCTCCTTCATTCCTGATCCCTGGGATCACCTCCCAAGTGAGTCCATATCTTTTTTTTTCAGGTTCTTCTTTGAGGGAGCACCAAATTAAAACACCAAGTGTCCTGGCTGAGTTAAACCTGAAATTCAGATGTCCTCCAGGGAGGAGGTCCCCTCATTCCAACCCTAGTATCTATTGCCTTGCTCTAGTTGTCATGGGAGGTGAGACCCACCTGAGCAAAGAATCAAATTGTGTCCTCAAGGTAGGATGGTCTTACTGCAATGACATCTGATGGACTGGGATAGGGAATAGGGCTTCTGAGAGAAAATTTACCTTAAAAGAAGGAGTCTGGTCTAATTAATTTATTTATTCAGTGGATATTTGTTGAGAGTCTTTTATTTTGTAGGTGCAGTTCTATATGCTAGGGATACATCAATGAATAAAAGGACTAGAACTATTTGCACCCGTAAATTTATACTCTAGTAGGAAAAGATAGACAATAAACAATTAAAATAATAAAAAGTGAATTTTAGATTATTTTAGGAGATCTTAAGGGCTGAGGTAGGATAAGTAAGAGAGATAAACAGTATAAGCAAACAGTGATGGTGTTAACATATGGGTGGGGTGGTAGCTTGGTCTGCTTGGGCTGTCATAACAAAATACCATACACTGGGTGGCTTAAACAATAGATATTTATTTTTTCACAGTTATGGAAGCCAAAAATCCATGATCAAGGTGCTGGAACATTTGGTTTCTAACGAGAACTCTTTTCCTGTTGAATAATGGCTATCTTTTTGCTATGTCCTCATATGACCTTTCCTCTTTGCACATGGGTGCTGAGAGAGAGAGAGAGAGGAGAGAGGACGAGCAAGAGCACATGAGTGAGCTGTGCTCTCTTCCTCTTCTTTTTTTTTTTAAGATTTTATTTATTTATTTGACAGATAGATCACAAGTAGGCAGAGAGGCAGGCAGAGAGGTGGGGTGGGCGGGGAGGGGGTGGGAGGAAGCAGGTTCCCTGCTGAGCAGAGAGCCTGATGTGGGGCTCGATCCCAGGACCCTGAGATCATGACCTGAGCCGAAGGCAGAGGCTTTAACCCACTGAGCCACCCAGGTGCCCCTCTCTTCCTCTTTTTCTAAGGAACACAAGCCCTATCACATTAAAGTCCCACCCTTATGACCTCCTTTAACATTTATTACTTTCTTATAGTCCCTCTCTTCAAATATAGTCACATTGGGGGTTAAGGCTTCAACAGATGAATTTAGGTGGTCATAATTCAGTCCATAACAGGTAGTTTGAGTGTACATCTTTTATAAGGTGACATGTCAGCAAAAATGTGAAGGAAGTGAGCAAGTTATCTATGTGGATAACTGAGGGAAGACAATTCCAGGGGGAAGGAACAACTACTACAAATGTCCTGACAGGACCTGACTGCCCTGACAGGAGCACTGAAGAAATAGTGAGGACGTCAGTGTGAGTGAAGTGGGGATTGTCAAGGGAGTTGTAGGAAATGAGATTAAATAGAAAAAGGTGGGCCAGGTCATGTGTGGCCTTCTAGACCTCTTATGGCATTGTAAGAACATTGCTTTCTACAACAAGAGACATGGAAAATCGGACTCTACAACATTTAAAGTTTGGGTGAGGAGCAGTGAGTTTAGGAATAGATGGCATGGTAGCCCTTACTTGACAATGTCCTGATCCAAGTACCCTTGTGGTCTTTTGTTGAATGAATGAATATCGTCTATTCTAGAAAGAACAGAGGACTGTGATAATTGGCCGAAACAAAAACAGAAACAGTCTTTTGTAGAAGACCAGCCCAGTAAATGCATGGATCTTGTTGCATAAAGAATCAGATAACCCTGGGGCACCTGGGTGGCTCAGTGCCTTTGGCTCAGGTCATGGTCTCAGGGTCCTGGGATCAAGCCCCACGTTGGGCTCTCTGCTCAGCAGGGAGCCTGCTTCCCCCTCTCCCTCTGCCTGCCTCTCTGCCTACTTGTGATCTCTCTCTCTCTCTGTGTCAAATAAATAAATAAAAATCTTTTTTTAAAAAAAGAATCAGATAACCCAGGGGAGAAATAAGAGTGGAGAAACAGACTGCTGTGTTTATAGGAATTGGAATATATGAGAAAAATGGCATCTCAAATTTGTGTGAAAGAATAATTAAATGATGCTAAGATACTTGGTTAACGATGTAGAAAAACTCATTTGGAGCTCTATTTAAATCTAGATAGATTAAATATTTGAATATTTGAAGTAAAAAGTATTGGAGAAACTATAGGTACATATCTTAGGCTAGAAAGGACTTTCTAAGCATTACCTCAGGAGAAACCAGAAGGAAAAAGACAAAAAAAATTTGATCATAAAGAGGTTTAGAAGTTTTCTATAGCAAAAGGACTGTAAAGATATCTGTAAAATTGGAAAAATGTATTTGTAATATCCATGATGGAGAAAAGATTAATATTCTTAGCATTTAAAGAGCTTTTTTATAAATAAATAAGAAAAATAAAAACTAATAAAAATGGATTAAGGTTGTGAATAGTAAACTTACTAATGAAGAGACAGATGAAAATTAAAACATGTGAAAACAAATAAATGCAAATTAAAATAATAATGAGATATCCTTTCTTAGAATAGCAAGGATAAAAAGACTGCAGACACATGGGTCTTGGCTGAGATGTGGGAAAGCAGGCACTTTTTCACATACCGAAGGTTGTTACTGGTAGAACTATCCTGCTGAGAAATTTGGCAATATACGTCATATCCATGTATATATTATTTAGCTCAAAAATTCCACTTCTAATCATTACCCCGAGGCAATGATTCAATATACACATAAAGATGGGTAGACAAGAATGTTATTTTTATACTGTTTATGCTGAATAGAAACAGGGAATAATCTAAATGTCTAGCAATAAAATGACACATAAATTAAGGTGCCTTTAAAATGGGATACTATGCAGCAATTAAGAATATGATAAAGGTGTATATTATATGAAAAGTTTTCTTTATATAATGTGAGTAGAAGATACAACTCACAAATCTCCAATTTGTGGAGTGGGATTGTGGAGCGGATTGCAGTACAATCCCATGTGTTTACGTGTATATACTTGCATTGAAAAAGTGATAAAATGGGAACGATATTCTTCCTGAGTTATGTAACTATGTGTGATTTTAAAAAAAACAAAATATTTATTTCAGAGGGAAGGAGAGAGAGAGAGTACACAGGAGCAGGGGGAGGGGCAAAGGGAGAAGCAGACTCTGCACTGAGCAAGGAGCCCGACATGGAGCTGATCCCAGGACCCAGAGATCATGACATGAGCCGAAGTCAGACACGCTTAACCAACTGATCCACCCAGATGCCCCTTAAAAAGTTTTCTTTTTGTTTATCTGTATTACCTATTTAGTGTACAATGAAGTTGTGTAACTTGAATAATAAAGGAATATTTTCAAAAATTCTAAGTTATATGTTTCAATTACTAAGTTCCTATATATCTAATATTGAAATGCTTGTGGTATTTCTCAAGTTGAGGTTTTTCTCAAGTCCAGCTGATTTGATTTTTAAAATTGACATAAATATTGTGTCAAGAAAGTCTTATGCTTTACATAGACTTAGTATTTCCTCTGGCTGTCAGTTTTACCTCTATCTCATTCTTATGACCAATATATTTATCTCTCTGACATTTGACATTTTAATAATATTGGAAGGAGCAAGAGTAGCAATTAGAACAGAGGTCAGGATTATACTTCCTCAGAGGCTGACTGAAGCTGAAAAAGTCATCTGTGGGAACATGCACTCTTTTTTTGTAATAACTTAATTGAGATGTAATTCACATACCATGCAATTCACCCATTTAAAGCAAATAATTCAAGAGATATTAGTATAGCCAGAGAATTGTACAACTACCACCATAATAAATTTTAGAACATTTTAATCACTTTAAATATAAACCCCATACTCTTAGCAATCAACCTCCATTTCCCCCAATTCTTCCACCTCTATGTCAATACTCTATAGATTTGCCTATTCTGGAAATATCATATGAATGGAACCATACAATATGTGGTCCGTTGTGACTGGCTTCTTTCATTTAGCATAATGTTTTCAAGGCTCATCTATGATGTAGAATGTATGAGGGCTACAGGCACTTTTATTGCTGAATATCATTATTCATTTTATTCACTAGTATATTAATATTAATACTGCTGAATAATATTACACTGAATAGATATCCACATTTTATTTATCTATTCACTGTTTCATGGACATTTGTATTGTTTGTACTTTTGGCTATTATGAATAATGTTGCTATGAAAATTTGTGTATAAGTTCTTGTGCAGAATGTAGGTAGTATTTTGATTACTAACTCAGTCTCTTTTCTTGTTATATGTCTGTTCAGATTTTCTTTCCTGAGTTTTTATAGGAGTTTGTCTATTTTATTTATCTAATTTCTGGGAACATAGGTTTCTGGAAAATATCTGGAGTATAAAGGGGAGGGCAGGAGAATAGTGGAAGATTGTGTAGCAGTCCTGAGATCCTTCTTATAATTCCTGAAGTCTTTAATAAGGTGACTGATTGAGTGTGACCTGATTTTTGGGGGGAATAGGAATAACAACAATAACCAAAAGCAGAAAAAAGGCAACAACAAAATAGGCACCAAAGTAATTTTAATTTGAGCTGAATTAATTAACAGGATTCAAGCAGCTGGTTCTGTTTGCTCAGTTGTTTGACCAAAATTTGTTCTTAACAGTGGCCTATATGAATTGAAGTTGGGATACCAGAAATACCTTGGCATAATATGAAGTAAGGAATTCAAAGGCTTAGAGAAATAAGAATGTTGGAGAGGATTTACCAACTCTGTCCTCTGAGGAGGCCTAGAAAATATTCTGTTCATCATGGCAATAAAAAATAAATTGGTGAAGGTGAAAACAGCATCCTTGAAAAGCACTGTATTACTTTTCTGTAGGTTTTCTATAGGCAGGGGACAAAGACAGGAGATGCAACCATTGAAAAGGAGTGGTTGAGGCAGAGTGATGAGTGATAATAGCACTTTGCTGCTAGATGCCACTGGGTGTGGCTACCAAAATAGGCAACAAACCCAATGCTTGTCAGAATGGCTTAACCCACAGAGATCTTTGGTGGAGGATAATTGATGATGGTGTCTCTGGGACTGAAATAAACAATAGTTCACTAAAATTGTTCCTGATCTATATCATCTAGAATCTTTTTTGCCTGGTGAACAGAGACTGAGTCATAATGTTAGAGAGTATGGGATTCTCTTTCAATTCCTAGCCTTTAAACAATCCACACATCTAGAGCCTCTTTAACACTGTAGTTGGAATCGTCCATTTGAAATTGAGCCTGGGCTCTGATTGGTGGATGACGGTATTTAAGAGAAAACATTCTCTTCATCTAGTGCTGGAAACTCCAGCATAGGAATAGGCAGTAAAAAGGAATTTGTGGACCACGGTTACTGCAGGGTCCTGAAGATATGCCAATCCCACTGGATTATAGGCAGTTTATAAGAGCCTGCCCATGGGGGTGTTGAATCTGCTCTGATGGGTAAAGCTTGCTTCTAAGATAGCTCATGCTTATAATGACCATAGATTAGTACATCTGCAGTTTTCCCTGGTTGTTCTGATTGACCTGACACAATCTGTAAACTAATGGTAGAGACAGTTTTAAGTTAGTTGGTCTTTAGAGACTTATCTGTTACAAGTTTATGATTTTAAGACCCTTTCAATTAGCCCACCTCAACATTTGACACATGGCAGGTGATAAATAACCGCTTGTTAATTTATTATCTCTTTAAGGCAGGACCATGATTTAATCTTCTTAGACAATAAAGAACTTGTCCGAGTTTCAAAGAAATATGTATTTTTTCTTATAACAAAAGGTACACATTCTTATTGTTGAGAATTTGGGAAATAAGAGGACAACTAAAGACGAAAATAATAATGGTTTTAGTACATACTTCCTTTTAGTCTCTGTTACTTGCCTCACCCAAACACAAAACCAGACAGATCACACTGTTTATTTAGGTCTATATCCATGATTTCTGACAACAGGGATCAGGTTCCATGAAATGATAGTTCATTACATGGATATACTTTAATTTCTCAACTATATCATTCTATTGTTTATTAGACATTTGTCCTGATTTTTAAAAAATTATAGATAAACATCTTTAGGTATAAATCTTGTTCAGTTTTAATCTTTTCTGGAGGATAAAACTCTAGAAGGAGAATTACCTGATCAAAGAAAATATATATACAGATTCCAATTTATGCTCCAGTATTATATTTTGCTAACTGTTCCTTCATTAGTAATTAGTGTCTCCCTTTTACTTTTTTTTTTTTAAAGATTTTATTTATTTATCTGACAGAGAGAGATCACAAGCAGGCAGAAAGGCAGGCAGAGAGAGAGAAGGAAGCAGGCTCCCTGCTGAGCAGAGAGCCCGATGCGGGACTCGATCCCAGGATCCTGAGATCATAACCTGAGCCGAAGGCAGCGGCTTAACCCACTGAGCCACCCAGGCGCCCTCCCTTTTACTTTTAATTCTTTGCTAATTTGGTAGATAAAAATGGATACTTGTTTTATCAGTAAACTACTCCAAAGCATAGTAATTTAAACAATGACTTATTATGTCTTTTGATTCTATGGGCCAGCAAACCAAGGCTATGTGTTTCTTCTCCTCATCTTAGATCATTTATGCATCTGCAGTTCTGTGACAGCTCAACTTGGGCTGAAGAGGCTAGGACGGCTTTACTTAAATATGTGGAAGTTATTTCTAGCTGTTGGCTGAATCACCTTTTTTCTTCCCATCATGGTTTCTAGTCCTGAAATACATGTTAGACTGAGCTTCTTCACAGTCTCAGTGCTCCAAATCAATGGCAAGATAGAGAAGCAAGGCCCCATAAAGCCTAAGCTCCAGAACTAGCACTGAATAATTTCTATCAGATTCCTTTGGTCTAAGCAAACCATAAGGCCATCCCAGCTTCAAGGGATAGAGACATAGATTTCATTTCTTCATGAAAAGAGTATCAAAACCACATTGCAAAGGGGCATTTGTGATTCATTGGGGGGCCATTATTATTACTCTCTATCATCATTGTTATTCAATTTGATTATTTTCAATTGTGAACAAGGTTATTTTTCTAGCCATTTGTATTTCTTCCTTTTTAGATTGTCCTTTGGACATTTTTATATCATGCTTAGAGTTATCCTACCAATTTTAAGAACTTATATCTTACACCATATACAAAGATAAACTCGAAATGGATAAAAGACCTCAACATGAGGCAGGAATCCATCAGAATCATAGAGGAGAACATAGGCAGTAATCACTTCAATATCAGCCACAGCAACTTCTTTCAAGATATGTTTCCAAAGGCATAGGAAACAAAAGTGAAAATGAACTTTTGGGACTTCATCAAAATCAAAAGCTTCTGCACAGCAAAGGAAACAGTCAACAAAACAAAGAGGCAACCCATGGAATGGGAGAAGATATTCGCAAACAACAGTACAGACAAAAGGCTGATATCCAGGATCTATAAAGAACTCCTCAAACTCAGCATACACAAAAAAGATAATCATGTCAAAAAAATGGGCAGAAGACATGAACAGACAATTCTCCAATGAAGACATACAAATGGCTAACAGACACATGGAAAAAAGTTCATCATCACTAGCCATCAGGGAGATTCAAATAAAAACCACATTGAGATACCACCTTACTCCAGTTAGAATGGCCAAAATTAACAAGACAGTAAATAATGTGTGTTGAAGAGGATGTGGAGAAAAGGGAACTCTCTTACACTATTGGTGGGAATGCAAGTTGGTACAGCCACTTCGGAGAACAGTGTGGAGATTCCTTAAGAAATTAAAAATAGAGCTTCCCTATGACCCTGCAATTGCACTACTGGGTATTTACCCCAAAGATACAGATGTAGTGAAAAGAAGGGCCATCTGTACCCCAATGTTCATAGCAGCAATGGCCATGGTCTCCAAACTGTGGAAAGAACCAAGATGCCCTTCAACGGACGAATGGATAAGGAAGATGTGGTCCATTTCTACAACGGAGTATTATGCCTCCATCAGAAAGAATGAATACCCAACTTTTGTATCAACATGGACGGGACTGGAAAAGATTATGCTGAGTGAAATAAGTCAAGCAGAGAGAGTCAATTATCATATGGTTTCACTTATTTGTGGAACATAAGAAATAACACAGAGGACATGGGGAGATGGAGAGGAGAAGGGAGTTGGGGGAAATTGGAGGGGGAGATGAACCATGAGAGACTATGAACTCTGAAAAACAATCTGAGGGTTTTGAATGGGTGGAGGTGGGAGGTTGGGGGAGTCTGGTGGTGGGTATTATAGAGGGCACAGATTGCATGGAACACTGGGTGTGGTACATAAACAATGAATCCTTACACTGAAAAGAAATTAAAAAAATAAAAAAATAAAAAAAGAAAGAACTTATATCTTACAGATATTAATTTTAGTGTATCATATTTGTTGCAAATATTTTTCTCAATTTGATTTACTTTTCATGTTGTGTATCCTTTTCTTTGTCATTTTAAAAATTATGTTGAAACTTGGGAAAGCTTTCTTTACTCAAAAATCAAATGCCTATTCTTCTAGCTTTTTTTTTTTAAGATTGTATTTATTTATTTGACAGAGAGATCACAAGTGGGCAGAGAGGCAAGCAGAGAGAGAAAGAAGAGGAAGCAGGCTCCCTGCAGAGCAGAGAGCCCAATGCGGGACTCGATCCCAGGACCCTGAGATCATGACCTGAGCCGAAGGCAGCAGCTTAACCCACTGAGCCACCCAGGTGCCCCAAGAGTTGATATCTTTACAAGATTAAGTCTGCCCAACCAGGAATATGATAGATATTCAAATCTTCTTTTATTTCTTTTAATAAAAGAAGCTTTTATATATAAAGGATCCAAATATTTTTTATAAGTTACTTTTAGGGTGTTTTTAAAGACTGTGTTATTGTGTTTTCATTATATTTCTAGCTGCTTATTACCTAAACTATTGATTTCTTGATAATTACCCTGCATCCAGCCACTTCTTAAAATGTGCTTATCAATTCTAATAGTTTTCCTATTGATTCTCTTGCCTTAACTAGTTGTGCAATCTTAACGTCTGAAAATAATAAGAATTCTTTCTTCTGCCTGCCAATAATTGTATCTCTTTTTTTTTTGTTTAATGTCTTATTGTATTGGCCAGAAATTCTAGAACAATGTCAGATGGGACTTTTCTGGTTTTACAAGCAATAGCAAGGAGGTTTTATAAACAGAAACTCATTCCAATGTTTCAAATTTTATGCTGTAATATGTAATAAGTATGTAATAGGTAATATGTTGTTTTGCCTTTCCCAAGGCCAATCGTGATGTTTATGTCATTTTGCTAACTTTATTTTATTATTCTTTTGAGTATATGGTGAAAAATATTCAGAAGTTTTCTGTGAAAAAACCCTACAGTCATATGAAAAGAATTATTAAATATTTCCTCATTTTTCTCTTCTTTTTCCTTTTACTTCTCTATTTCTTGTTTATTGAAACTTCTCATAGTTGTGATTTTCCCTGGGCCATTTCCAGATTTTCCTATTTGTTTTTAAATTATGGAATGCGGATATAGACTCCAACTTTTAGAAAAAGGTTGAATGTTGTGAGTAATTGGAAGGACGGGTTCACATTTCTTATTAGTTATAATTTTAGTATTTTGCTTTCTAGTGTGCAGTGCTCAGCCTTTTGTTATGGAAATTAGGTCTCTATCTGACATAAAATCTACAAGTGGTTCAACTGATATTTACTTCCCAGTAGTAAACAGCTCATTACCAAAAAGGCCTCCTTAGACCTACCGACCCTCTCTTACCCCACTTCTTTATTACTCTTCACAACAAAACTTCTCAAAATTTAGTTTTTACTCTGTCTCCACTTTTTTAGCTCATATGTTCTCTTTAACCCACTTAAGTCTGGGTTAAATCTTTAATCCCCATCATGCTACTGAACCTGTTCTTATCAAGGACCCCATCACCTCCACACTGTTGAACCCAGTGGTCAATTTTCAGCCCTCATCCTACTCATGCTACCCACTGTTTCAGTGGCACTGAAAACTGTGGTCATTCTTTCCTTCTCAGTTGCTTCAAGTGTGCCACACACTCTTCTAGATTTTGTCCTGCCCACTCTCCCTTGCTAGTCCTTCTCAGTTTCTTTAAGATTTTATTTATTTACTTGAGAGAGAGAGTGTGAGTGAGAGAGAGAGAGAGAATACAAGCAGGGGTGGGGGGTAGGGGCAGAAGAAGAGGAACCAGCAGACTCCCTGCAGAGTAGGAAGCCCTATGCAGCACTCAATCCCAGGACCCTGGGATCATTCAGAATTTTTCATGTACTTACTGGTTATTTTATATTTCCTTTGGAGAAATGTTTATTCAAGTCCTTTGCCCATTTTGAAAATTTGGTTGTTTTTTGGTTATTGAGTTGTAGGAGTTTTTTTCCCCCTGGATATTAATCTTATCAGATACATGATTTGTAAATATTTTTTCCTTTCTGTGGGTTGTCTTTTCACTCTCTTGATAGTGTCCTTCAGTGCACAAAATTTTTTAATTTGATTAAGGCCAATTTTATCTTTTATTGCTTGTACATTTGGTGTCCTATCCAAGAAATCATTGTCAGGTCCAATGCCATAAAGTATCCCCCCTATGTTTTCTTCTAAGTGTTTTATGGTTCTACCTCTTAAGTTTAGGTCCTTGATCAATTTTGAGTTAACTTTTGTTTATGGTATAAGGTAAGCATCCTACTTCATTCTTTTACATGTGGATATTCAGTTTTACCAGCATCTTTTTGATTTTTTAAATATTTTTTATTTAATTTAATATTTAAAAAATATTACAGCATGGATTATTTGATCCACTGTTCCTCTATATCCTTGATATCTAGATGACCTCCCTTAGTGATCTCATTCAGTCTTATGGCTTTAAAAGCATCTGCATACTGGCATTTCTTGGATTATATCCCCAACCTAGATCTCTTCTCTTGAACTCCAGATTCATACATCTCAGTTGTTACACATATTATCCCCTACAAGTCTAGACTCATATACAAATTCTACACTTCTAGTTTGGGCATAGTAATTCTTAATGTGTTCACTTTCTTACATCATACACAAAAAGAAAATCAAAGTGGATTAAAGACCAAAATGTAAGACCTGAAACCATGGTGTTCTTAAAAGAAAACATAGGCAGTAAATTCTTGAACATTGGCTTAGCGGTATTTCTCTGGATATGTTTCTCCCCAGGCAAAGGAGACAAAGGCAAAATAAAACAAAACAAAACAAACAAACAAAAAAAAAAAACCCAACCTGCTAGCACTACATCAAACTAAAAAGCTTTTGCACAACAAAGGAAACCATCAGCAAAACAAAAAGTAGCCTACTGAATGGGAGAATATATTTGTAAATGTTATATCCAATAAGGGGTTAATATCCAATATATATCAAGAACTCATACAACTCAACACTAAAAAAACCCCAAATTATCTGGTTACAAAATTGGCAGATGACCTGAATAGAAATTTTTCCAAAGAAGACATACAGATGGCCAATAGACACATGAAAATATTCTCAACATCCCTCATCACCAGGGAAATTCAAATCTAAACCATAAGGAGATATCACTTCACACCAGTCAGAATGGCTAATATCAAAAAGATCAGAACTAACAAGTGTTGGTGAGGATGTGGAGAAAAGGGAACCATTGTGCACTTTTGGTGGAAATATAAATTGGTGTGGCCATGATGGAAAATAGTATAGAGTGTCCTCAAGAAATTAAAAATGGAAATGACATATGATCCAGCAATTCTACTTCTGAGCATTTATCTAAAGAAACCAAAACACTAATTCAAAAAGACATATGTACCCCTATGTTTATTGCAGCATTATTTACAACAGCAAAGATATAGAAGCAACCTGAGTGTCCTTAATAGACGAATGGATAAAGATGCGATATACATACAATATGGAATATTGCTCAGCTATAAAAAATGAAATCTTGCCATTTTTGACAACAAGGATGGACCTAGAAGATAATACACTAAGTAAGTCAGAGAAAGACATAGACAATATGATTTCACTTATATGTGGAATAAGATAAAACAAAACAAGACAAATGAGCAATAATAAAAACCAAAAGCAGACTCATAGATACAGAGAACAAACTGGTGGTTGCCAGAGGGGAGAGGTATAGAGTGATAGGTGAAATAGATAAAGGGGATTATGAGGTACAAACTTGCAGTTATAAAGTAAATGTCATGGAGATGAAAAGTACAGCAGATGGTATATAGTCAATAAGATTGTAATAACTTTGTATGGTGACAGTTGGTAACTACACTATTATAGTGAGCACTGTCTAATGTATAGAACTGTCAAATCACTATGTTGTACACCTGAAACTAATATGTCAACTATACTTAAATTTTAAAAAGCCTGTTAACATGTCCAAAAATTAACTTATGACTCTACTTATGTGCCAATATGCCTCTGCCCTAGTCTACCATAATTCTCCCAGTAGCTTGTGCCAAAAACTAAGATGCAGTCCTTACTTCCCTCTTTCACATCCCCCATCAGCAAATCCTCTGGGCTCCACTTTCCAAATATAATCTAAATCCAACTATCTCTCACTACTCTGCTGTGATCTCCCTAGTTCAAGACCTCTTATTCTCTTGCCAGGATTCTGCAGGAACCTCATAATGGTATTCCTGCATTCACTCTTACAATCCTATAGCTCACCTTTTACTAATTAGCCAAAATGACTTTTTAAAACTGTAAATCTGATCACATTGTTTCCTTGCTCAAAACTTCAATGGCTTGCTGTCATAATCAGAATAGAAAACAAATTCTTACTGTGGCCCAAGGGCCTTGGTTTCAGTTACTACTGCTGTATAATAAATCACTTCAAAACTAAGTGACATAGGGCGCCTGGGTGGCTCAGTGGGTTGGGCCGCTGCCTTCGGCTCAGGTCATGATCTCAGGGTCCTGGGATCGAGTCCCACATCGGGCTCTCTGCTCAGCAAGAAGCCTGCTTCCCTCTCTCTCTGCCTGCCTCTCCGTCTGCTTGTGATCTCTCTCTGTCAAATAAATTAAAAAAAAAAAAAGAGGCCAGAGGGTCTTTTTAAAAAAAAAAAAAAAACAAAAAAAAAAACAAAAAAAACTAAGTGACATAAAACACAGCTGTTTTATGATACTTTAGAAACTCGGGGCAGGTGTTGACTGTTTGGTTCTCCTGCCTCATGATGGAGTCAATTGAAGTCACTCAGGGGACTCAGCCAGTGGATAGGCTGATCTCCACAGTCTAAGTTTCATTCACATGTCTGGCTCCTTGGTGGGATGAAGGGAAATCTCGGTTTAGCTGGAACTCTTGACTGTGACCTCCCCAGCATGACAATCTCAGGATAGTTGAAGCAAGTATCCAAGAAACCAAGTGAAATCTTCAAGATCATTTTGAGACCCTGTCTTGGAAGGTGTTTAGTGTCACAGTTCTCTATTGGTTGAAGCAGTCCAAAGCCTACTAGATCCAAGAGGAGGTAATTTAGAGCCCACTTCTTGATAAGAGGAATGTCAAAGATTTTGTGGCTATTAAAAAAAACTGCCATTGCCATGCATAGCCTAGCTCCTATGATATTACTCACCTCATCTCCAGCTTCTCTCTGCTTTGTTCACTCTGTTTGAGTCACACTGGAACACTCCAATCTTTCTTGTGCCTTAGAGCCTTTGCTCTTGCAGTTTTCTCTGTCTTGAATGCTTTTCCTTCAGATCCTTGCATACCTTACTCCTTCATTTCATTCAGGTCTCTGGTCAAATGTTCCCTTCTGTTAGAGCCTTCCCTGGCCACTCTGAAATAGTGGTCTGAAATAAATAGTACCCTCCCCTCGAAGATTTCATCTTCTTACCTTCTTATTTTCTTTACAGACACACCCAACCCTGTATCACATTTATTTACTTTTTAAGCTGCCTATCAGTGTCTCACTCATCAGCATATAGGTATTATAAGGACAAGAACTTGGAGTGATGTGTTCAATTGTGTCTCTAGCACCTTGAATAGAAACCAACATATAAAGCTGCTCCATCATTCCTGTTAAATGAGTGATTGAATTCACTTCCATGTTTTCCATTCCCATTTATAATCCTTCTCTTTCATTTCACTCTGAAGAGAAAATGCATTTCTAGTCTCTTGTCTTTGGGGGTAATTTTCTACCAATGGTGACTCTATCAACTGGCAGTCATTTGATTTTGAAAGACTTTTGATGCAATCATTAAACTTTTGGACAAATACTAGATTTGAGGATTCATTTCTCTGGTCTTTGATTTTTTTTTTTTGGGCACTCTGTGTGTGTGTGTATGTGTGTGTGTGTGTGTGCCTATTTATTAAGCCCAGGCTAGATAATAGCTTCTTGTTTTCTATGTGCCAAAGTAAAAACCTGAAAATGACTCTTAAATTTTTCACTAGAAATATATTTACAAAAATGAAACCTTACAGAAATTGCTTATATAAGACTATGTTAGTTTTAGCTAAGTTGCCTTAGGCCCTGTTATAGCAAATGCTTTTTCTTACCTGAAGAATACTAGGAAAGAATGTGTACATTTATATCCTACTTCATTCCAGAAAAGGATTTGAAGCAGACTATATTCATAATTGGAGAAAATTAGTAAATTGTGGCAAGGCAAAAATAAGGTTCCAAAAAATGAAGTAAATATTCCCTCACCCCCATAGAAATATGCCAGTTGTTACATTAAAATGTGAAAAAAGAGAAGTTTGCAATAGGAATCTTTTTTTTAATTGCAAAAGTTACATTTGGGTGTTTTTTTTTTTTTTTCATTTGGGTGTTTTAATCATGGAGAAAGACAATGATAGAAATATATCTATTTATGCTCTTATACATTAAGCCATGATTGTAGTAGACTGATTTAAAAAAATGCTTGAGAAATATTGGGCCTTTCAATGGAGTTTTAGGTATTTTTATTTACTTATTTTATATAGATCAATTGGCAATATTTTTATTAGCTTTCTGAGAATTAGCATTCTAAATATTCTAAATATTACCTCTGAATCCAGTATTATTTTAATGCTCTGTACCAACATTTGAAATTCTGTCATATGAATCTTTATTCAGTGCTTGCTTTGCACCTAATTTTTTGCCATTGCTCTACTTATGGATTGAAGCAACACAGAAATCAAAAGAAAATTCAATGAAAAAGCCTAACATCAGTAGTGTTTGAAGTGTATTCAGTTCAGTCATCATTTGGTGAATACTTACTGTATGTATGAGTCATGAATTTAAGTGCATCTATAGACCAAGCAGATAAATTAGTGAAGCAGGGCAGGTGTATGGAAAATCAGTTGCCAAAAATATAGTTAAAATTCCTTTGTTTTTACTGAAATGTAGTGTGAAGATACAACATAACAAACACAGATAAACTGATGGAGATCATATTTTACCACATATATGGGTAAATGCAAATTGAAAATAGATATAATAAATTATTAACTATATTCTTTCATGTTTCATACTCTTTTGATTCAGAACTGGAAAACAGATACTTCTACGAGAACATGAAGTGTCAGGTCTTGTATTTCATCATGTGAGGTACAGGGTAGAATTCATCCTTGAGTCTTCTATCTGATTTTGATATTCAATTGAATTCAGTTTCAAAACAGAAAGAAGCTCTTCATAAATTGATAGTTCATTTTGAACATGGAAATGATCATGGCACAGTGTTTTTATATTTAGGATAAATATCATTATTTCACTTTTAGTATTATATAACACCGTAGTTCAATAACTTCTATTTGGAGCTCCCAATTCACACTGCCAGTGATAGACGAGGAAGATGAGCTGAATAATGCTAGTTTATTCTCCATAAAGTTGCAGATCAAGAAAATATACTTGGAATTTGGGATTCAATTTCACATTCTTGGAAATGTAAAATTGGCTGTGGCTTTCACATCTTTTAATAAAGGAAAATAGGTGAGATTACTTTCTGACAAATGGAATTTCTAAAGATCCACTTTTTTTGTGATTAATGAATAAAAAATTGCTCTTTGCTAATGTCCTTAATGCAAAATATTCAAAATATTTATAGGGGTCATAATGTTAAGTCTTTGTTCCGATTTTCGCTGCTAAGTTGTGATGGGATTTTTCCTTGAGTAACATGAATCAGAGGATCTCATCATTTAAAAAAATCATTCAACATCCATTCATGATTTTAAAAAAAAACCTCCCAGCAAAATAGGAAATTATTGAAGCAATATAGATCTTTTTGCCCCTGCAGTTCCCTAATAACATTTACATAATGCTAGTGACATAATTATATATTAACGATGCATCATTCATCCTGCTGCCTATGACTCAGACGTTGTAACTGTGTTTTGTTGATGATCATCACAAATGCAAGTCTTATTCAGAGTATGCAGAAAAATGTAAATAAGCCACTTTCTGGTCAGGTTAAATTAATCACTCAGAATTTTATAGCACAAAGGCAGAACAGCTCATCAGTCAACCATATCTTCTCTTGAACTCATTAGGCCTTCACCACTGCATTCCTAGAATTTGATCTCTCAGTATTGACTATACCCTTGTTCTGTACTCACAGCCACCAGTGGGGAGTGGAGTGGAGGATAGATGAGGGGTCCAAGGGTCAGTAATGAACCATTCATAGGTTAGAGATACTTATCCTCTGTATGATATGAGTGAGAGCCATTCCAAATCAGCAAGTCAGCACTAGTCTTATGCAATTTCATGAAAGGAATACCATACTGGATGGTGGGAACCTTGGGCTCACCAGGCTGGCCTCCTGCAACTAGAACCTCAAGACCAGCCCATAGATATGATTCCTGGAGCTCTTTGGGGGCATGTGGTTAACCTCATGCAAGGGGTAGGGTAGCGGTTCAAAAAGCAACTGGAATGTACATTGAGGATGTTATGTGATACGGTGAGTGCTGTGAAGTGTGTAAGTCTGACGATTCATAGACCTGTACCCCTGGGGCAAATAATACATTATATGTTAATAAAAATAATTTTTAAAAAAAGCATCTGGAAGGAAGAATGATACCCGGTGATTGGATCAAATCCTGGTTGCATTCTGAGCAAAGCATACACTGCCTGGGAAACATTGCTTGTTGGTCCAGCACTGGTGCTAGAGGGGAACTTAAAAAATTTCCAGGTAGGCAGCCCTAATGCTCAGGGCCTTTTATATTTAATACATATTCTTTCATAAAATCTCTAAATGTAAATAATTTGGTGTCAGGCAATTAAAGTAATATGTATTTCATAGCAGCATTGCTAATTTTATTCACATTCAAAATAAATTCTAATGACCTTGTACTCCCTTTCAAGTTTACTAAATGTTTCATCATGTAGTATGTTGGTTAAGAGCAGATTCTAAAGCTAGAATGCTTAGAAATCCTAGCTCTTCTACCTGCTGGCTCTGTGACTTTGAGCAAGTTACTTAACTGCCTTGCATTCCACCTTCCTCATCTATATAATAAGAAAAATGATAGTACTTATCTCATAATTGCATTGAATATGAAAAGTGTGAATATATGTAAATACCTAGAACCTTGCCAGGTGTATGATACATACTCCACAAGTCTGTGCTACTAATATTGTGTGCTAGTGCTTTTCAGTGGGAGTTATTTCACCCTTCAGAGACATTTAGCAATGTTTAGAGACAGGTGTGTGTGTGTGTGTGTGTGTGTGTGTGTGTGTGTGTGTGTGTGTAGGGGCACCGGGAGCACTACTGGCACCTGATAGCTAAAGGCAAGGGACACTGCTAAATGTCCTACAGTGCTCAGGACAGGCCCCACAACAAAGAATTATTTGGCCCTAAACACCAATAATACCAAGGTTGAGAAACCCTGTTGTATATTATTGACAGTTCTTACTATGTTCTGTTTCATAATTATGTCTTTAGCTATATGCTTTTTTCTTTTTTTAATGGACATATAATTAATCAACTGTATACTGTTGACACAGGTATACTTTCTTTACAAAATAAAAAAGTTACAGTCTTCATTTCCACAGAGAAATATACTCTCTCATTTGTCTTGCAATAGGCTACCCTCTTAATCTTTTGTAGAGATAGTGGGTACTGATGTGGGAAACAAAGGTAAAAGAAAAATTATTAAATTTCCTTAATACCTACAGCCCATTGACAAGTCCTTGAAACAGGCAGAGTGACATTCCTCTAGGAACTCAGCTGCCTGGATGTTAATACTTTGTTAAGGGCAAAAGACAATCTTAGCCCAACCCCCAGGACCCTGTAAGTCTACTTTAACATATAAAAATTCCTTTGGAAACTTCCTTTATCTCTACCCTCCAAACATGTTGGCAATCATCCTCCAAGCATATGACCCACTGATATACACTGAAAGGGTCTTGTAACTGAGTTTTTACTAAACAGTAATAAATGACCTTTCCTAACAATAGCTAGCCCCCCTCAGGATCCTGGAACATTTGTTTCCAAAACACCTGGGAGGCATATGCTATTCCTAACTCCCTCCTGACTTGAAAGTATATAATGGGCCATTCCTCATGACCCCGTAGAGCTCTTTTTGCCCATGATCCTGTCCCTGTGCTATCATAAAACTACCTTTTTGCAACAAAGATGCCTTAAGAATTCTTTCTTGGCCATCAGCTTTGAATCCTAACATCTTTCCTACATCAGGTTTAAGAAATATTTACTGATCCTCCTTCCTCTATTCCAAGTGCAAGAGAGCAAGTATGGTAGCAATTTCAAGGCAACAACTGGCTTCAATGACAGGCAGAAAATAGTAATGGGATAATAGGGTAGCATAGAACTGGCCTTAAGTCCTTGAAGCACTCAAATCTAGAAAGAAACCACTTCCATTCTTACTTGTCTCCTTCCTTTTGTGTGCCAGAAGACACAGTGTCAGTTATTTGAATAGATATAGAGGTGAGGGAAGGAAAAGGTGAACTAATGGAGAGAAACTCTATCAGTTGATACTTCAAATATATTTATTTTGTTTCATGCGATTGCAAAAAAGAAAAAAATCACAAGAGGGAATCTCAACAACAACCAAAAAATTTTTATGTGTGTCGAAATTTCTGGGGGTACTTTAGTCCTTTATGAAATCTCTTTACAAGGTGGAAGGTTTTCTGTCTTCAGTACTCATAGTGTAGCCCACAGGCCAGCAACACCACCCAGAGCTTGTTAAAAAGGCAGAATCTCAGGCCCCACTCTGGGCCTGCTGAATTAGGATCTGTATTTTAACAAGATCTCTAGGTGATTCGTATGCACATTAAGATTTGAGAAGTGCTGGAATGTTCTCTCTGTCCCTGGCACATTAAAAGCTCACCTTTTTAAATCAGAAATGGGTCTATTAATAGGCTAAAAAGGTGACAGAGGGAAGCATTTTTAATCAATGAGAAATCTATTTCCCTTTCCTTTAAGTAATTTACATATCATTGAGTTTATTTATAGTTTCTCAAATGATCTGATTTTATAATATATGATCTTTTCATTAAACTGATGTTATGGTTAATGATTTGTATCATATTTGCAATTTACAAGTTAAGAATGAAGAGTATCAGTGCTTTGAAAAAGTAATAAAGTGTGTTCCACCCCCTTTGTAACTTACAGACAGGGGGAGAACACACTTGCAATCTTAGCTATGGCATACTATAGTTCTGATATCTATAATATATATTTATTTACATATATCTAGATATGATAACTCTAATGTTTTTTTTTTTAAAGATTTTTGTTTATTTATTTGACAGAGATCACAAGTAGACAGAGAGGCAGGCAGAGAGAGAGAGAGGAGGAAGCAGGCTCCCCGCTGAGCAGAGAGCCCTATGTGGGGCTCGATCCCAGGACTCTGGGATCATGACCCGAGCCAAAGGCAGAGGCTTTAGCCCACTGAGCCACCCAGGCGCCCCCGATAACTCTAATGTTTTATACACTTAGCTGACATTCACAGGCTGAGACTGAAAGTGAAGTTACAATAAAATTGAATGGTGTTAGAGGAGGACACATTTCAATTAAGTGCACTTCCTTATTAAAAAAATTGGTTAATTTTTTCCTTCCCTGCTCCCCAAACCCCCCACACTGCCTCTCAAATTCCACATATCAGGGAGATTATATGATAAACAAGATGAGATTGGGAGACAGACAAGCCATAAGACACTCTTAATCTCACAAAGCAAACTGAGGGTTGCTGGGGGTAGGGGTGTGTGGAGAGGGTGGTTGGATTGTGGACATTGGGGAGGGTATGTGATATGGTGAGTGTTGTGAAGTGTGTAAGCCTGACAATTCATAGACCTGTACCCCTGGGGCAAAGAATACATTATATGTTAATATCAATCAATCAATCAATCAATCAATTGGACCTGTAGACCAGGAGGTAGCAAACCCTGTTTCCCTCAGAAACCCAAGCATGAGGAGCAAAAGTGGAGACTGCTCCTGTGCTATCTCAGGAGCATTTGAGCCATCATCAGATGACTGCCTCTGATTTTCATTGCTCCCATTTTTCATCCTGTCCCCACCCCAAGGGAAGGAGAAAAGAGTGGGTATCTAGTTTTCTGGCAAGAAGGCCAGAAGGTGAGGTGTGCAAGTGATGTAAAGTACGTATTCATGCTTGCTTGCCAAATCTATCGTCACTGTCACTTTTCCCTCTGTAGCTCCTGCCAACTCTCCCTAGCCTTTCATTCCTGCTGCCTACTGAAACCAAGTAGATCCTAGAAAACTTGATAGAACTCTAAAACTTGAGGCAGATAAAGAACTCATGCTTTCTAACAAGAAAACAAAAACATTCCTATGCCCTTCTATATTGGGTGATTTCCAAAGTTCTGTAATCTATGTGCCTTGGAAATGGTCGGGTGTTTTGGGCTGCAAGCCACTAGAAGAAATAAATTTCAAGTTTATCTGCCACTGGTGAAGGATAATGAGCATTTTCTTATGAAATTTGGGGCCTTTCTCTCCCCAGCAGATTAGGTACTTCTATTGTGGCAGCTTCTATATACTGTCATTATCATTATTAGACACAACAACATCTAAAATACCACCAAAATAAATCTCCTCTCAAATTGCCTTCCTGAAGTGAATTGAGGATATTCTGGCACCCATAAATGCAGAAATGTGCACTGCAATGGGATGTGTGTTGTATCAGACCAAAAATGAAATGAAGAACATATCAAGCTTAAAGGTTTACCAGGAGCTTCTAGATAATTCTGCCACTGTTTCAATTTAAGTAGGTCTCTCATGAAACATTGGATCTCATTAGGCTTTCAGCTCTTGGGCCCCAGGATGCATTGTATTTAATTAACTCTTCCTGGCATAAAACTTCTCAGAGGCTCTAAGCCAAATAAAATTCTCTCAAAGGTAATCTCAGAAATCCATTGATATCTATCTACACACACACACATACACACATTTATCTTTCAATATGCAAACTCAGACCGTGGGGGAGTTGTGGGTATAGGTATGGAAATAGAGACATCTGTCTTAGAGCCAGATTGAAATCTGGTTTATAGAGAAATTATCTTTATTGCTGTTGAGTGGTTGTGAGCAAGATGCATGCTCATCTTTACATAGGATAGGTAGTGTGGATAAATCTTATTGAAACCTTTCTGAAATAACAGAAATCTGGGTTGAATATGCCCAAGTCGTGGCATGTCAACTAGTCATGATTTTAATAACCTCTTTTCTAGGGGTTCTTTACCTGTTTTGTCCATTTGACATTGCCACAGACTAAACTGTCATTTGAATATGGGGTTTTAAATAAGCAATAGTAGTAGTAGTAGCAGTAATAGTAGTAATAAATAACAGTGGTCATTTCTATCTTTTGAACCTGTTTCATAAGACATATGAGATTAGAAAATCCCGTTTTCAGTCAGGTCTCTAAAGCAGAAGCTTCAGAGAAGAGTTTAAAAATCCTCCAAAACAAAATCTCTTGCTAGAACATGTCAATCAATGAGAGATTAAAGGGAAAGGGGGCAGAACAGCAGTGAGGTGATGGCAGTGATGGAAAATAGTGTACTGACAGCTTTTGCAAAGCTGGTAATGTTCTCTTTCTGATCTGCTTGCTGATAACATAGGCATGTTTAGTTTGTGAAACTTTATCATGCTATGTACTTATTATCAGTGCATTTTTCTTGATGTATTTTTCAATGAAAAATAACAAACAAACGAAAAACCCAAACATGTAGTTTATGAAGGTGGTCCAGGGTATCAGGAAGGTAAACCATGGTGAAGGCCAGGTTAGGAAAATGTAACCTGAAATGGCAAGAGGGTACATTAAATGGGCTTGACCATGTCAGTAGCCAGAGTTTCTGGAGAAAAGTCTAAGAGGGCTGGAGGGGAGATAGAAATGGTAGATAATGGTGGGGAGAGGGATTGTGAATCAGGATGTTAGAACTCAAAGGGAGTTGAAACAGAAAGCCAACCAGGAGCCAAGTTTGCCCGGATCATAGACTATTGCTAAAATGTGTGCAGCAGGAATTAGCATAGATCTGGGCATCAGAGGAAGTAGGAGTGGGTCTCTTCTTCCCAATTCAGAAAGTGGCAGAGATCCTTGCCAGGCTCTTGAATAGGACTTAGTACTCATTTAGAAGGTGGAATTGTCAATTACACAGAAAACATTGGTTCCCAGAACATGTCCTCTGAGATTCAAACTTGTTTATCTTGGCATCTCCTTGAGCACTTCTAAATGAGAAAGGTCCCTTTTGGGTACTGTTTGACCCACCATCCCAGTTAAGGATGACATTCTGTGGCCATCCCTACCAAACCAGATCATTGGATGAATCTGCCAATTTTTCACTCCACAAACACTTATTGAGTACCTACTATGGGCCAGGAGCTGTTCTGGGTGCTAAGGAGGCATCATAAGGCAGAGAAAATCCCTGCTGTTTGAAAGTTATATCATGTTAATGACACTTAATACACTACAGCTCAAGGCTTTTTTATTTACAGTTTTATAAGTGAAGAAAAAAATCTGTTGAGATTTATCAAAACACTACAATGGCTAAAATGTATACAAGTATATCACACATATACAGGTTCTTTGTTTGCTGTCAGTCCAAAGAGAGTACATTTCACGGGGTCCAAAAGACCCAGGTATAAGGCTTATGGTCTAAGACCTCTCCCTCTTCCTTACTGGATGAGGGTGAGCAGTTTGCTTATCCTCTCTAGGTCCCAATTTTTTCACTTACCTATATTACAAGGTTGTGATGAGGGTTAATATATTTATCTTAGTTACTAACTCAGAATAATAATATTTGTAATTATTCAATAAAAGGTATTACATTCTGAATGACCCAATACTTCCAAGTCTTCTAACTTTCTTGAGCCTTTCTTTTTATATGAGTGCCAAGCAAACTTTCTCAAACTTCTCAAGCTCTCATCTTTATGCTGTGGAATGCCCAGGATCTGTCACAGCATTTATAAAGATTCTTGAGGTGGGGAGACTTAGAATTTCCTGGGCAACTGAATTCGTCCTCCTTGCAAATCCTCGATCTGTTCTCACCATGTTGTCTCTTACAACTTGTCCCATGGATAGACACCTCCATTTTTACCTTAATTACCTTCACACATCACTAAAACAGGGCTGTTGAGTGCAATAGATTGTGATAGAATATTTGGAGACAACCAAGGGAGCCCAGGGCATTGCCCAGAACAGGAGTACTCTCTTCATGGAGAACTCCTTACTGGTCACTTTCCCTTTCCCCAAACTTGGCTTCTGCCCTAAGTTCTCTTTATATTACTCTTCATATCCAATCCATCAGGTAATTCTCTTGGCTTTACCTTCAAAATGCATAAAGCATGACCTTTATTTTTTTAAAGATTTTATTTATTATTTGACAGAGAGAAAGAGAGATCACAAGTAGGCAGAGAAGTAGGGGCTCGATCCTAGGACCCTGAGACCATGACTTGAGCCGAAGGCAGAGGCTTTAACCCACCAAACCACCCAGGCGCCTCTATAAAGCATGAACTTTAAAAATTTTTTTATTTTTTAAAATTTTAATTCCAGTATAGTTAACATACACTGTTATATTAGATTCAGGTGCGCAATACAGTGACTCAACAATTCTATACATTACTCAGTGCTCGTCACCATAAGTGTATTCTTTTTTTTTTTAAATTTTATTTTTTTCCTAGGAATATCGCCAAAGGAAAGGGAAGCAAGGGCAAAAATGAACTATTGGGATTTCATCAAGATCAAAAGTTTTTGAATAGCAAAAGAAATGGTCAACAAAACCAAAAGACAATCGACAGAATGGGAGAATATTTTTGCAAATGACCTATCAGCTGAAGGGCTAGTATCCAAAATCTATAAAGAACTTATCAGACTCGACACCCAAAGAACAAAGAATCCAATCAAGAAATGGGTAGAAGACATGAACAGACATTTCTGCAAAGAAGATGTCCAAATGGCCAATAGACACGTGAAAAAGTGCTCCACGTCACTTGGCATCAGGGAAATACAGATCAAAACCACAATGAGATACCACCTCATACCAGTCAGAATGGCTAAAATGAACAAGTCAGAAGAGATGCTCTCTTCTCTATTGGTTTGCTGGCTTCTTTTAGTGATATGCTTGGATTCATTTCTCTTTATTTTTTGTATATCTATTACTGGTTTTTGGTTTGTGATTACCACTTGGTTTGTATATAACATTTTCTGCATATAGCAGTTTATATTAAGTTGATGGTTGCCTAAGTTTGAACCCATTCTTCTCTCACTCCCACGTTTAAGGTATATGGTATCATACTTTACAGCCTTTTGTATTGTGAATCCTTTGACTGATTTTTATTTTTTATTTTTTTTAAAGATTTTATTTATCTATTTGACAGAGAGAGATCACAAGTAGATGGAGAGGCAGGCAGAGAGAGAGAGAGAGAGAGAGAGAGAAGCAGGCTCCCTGCTCAGCAGAGAGCCTGATGTGGGACTCGATCCCAGGACCCCGAGATCATGACCTGAGCTGAAGGCAGTGGCCTAACCCACTGAGCCACCCAGGCGCCCCCCCTTTGACTGATTTTTAGACAGACACTTAATTTTACTGCTTTTTTTGCTTCCTACTTTTCTTACTCCTACTTATGGTCTTTCCTTTCCACTCAAGGAGTCCCCCTTTAACATTTCTTGTTAAGACTAGTTTAGTGGTCATGAATTCCTTTAAGTTTTGTTTGTCTGGGAAACTTTTGATCTCTCCTTCTATTCTGAATGGTAGTCTTGCTGATTAGTGTAGTTTTTACCCTTTCAGCACTTTGAAGATATCATGCCACTGTTTTCTAGCCTGCAATATTTATGTTGAAAGATCAGCTGATAGTCATGGGTTTTCCCTTGTACATAACGGTTTTCTTTTCTCTTCCCACTCTTAAAATTCTCTTTATTATCACTTTTTGCCATTTTAATTACTCTGTCTTTGTGTGCACTTCCTTGTGTTGATTTTGTTGGGGGAATCTCTGTGTCTCCTGGATCTGGATTTCTGTTTCTTTCCATAGATTCAGGAGGTTTTCAGCTATTATTTCTTTAAATAAATGTTCTGTCCCTGTTATCTCTCTCTTCTTCTTGGTTCCCTATAATGTGAATGTTATTATGTTTGATGGTGTTCCCTTAGTCTATTCTCATTTATTATTATTATTTTCTTTCTCTCTCTGCTCTTCAGCTCAGTTGCTTTGTTACTCTGTCCTCCAGGTCATTGACCTGTTCATTTGCTTCCTCTAGTCTACTGTTCATTCCTTCTAGTCTATTTTTAATGTCAGTTTTTGAGTTTTTCACCTTAGATTGGTTCTTTTTTATGTGTTCTATTTCTTTGTTGAGTGTCTCATTGAAAACTCCACTCTTTTCTCATACTACCTTACATTCTCTATCAGGCATGTTACTTATCTCCATTTCATTTAGCTCACTTACTGTGATTTTTGTCCTGTTCTTTCATTTGGGACACCTTACTCTGTCTCCTCATTTTGTATACCTCTTTGTGTCTGTTTCTGTGTGTTAGGAAAGTCAGTTACATCTCCTGCTCTTGAAAGTAGTGCCCTTATGAACAATAAGTCCTGTAGTGCCCTGCAGTGTAATGTTCCCTGTTCACCAGAACCTGACTTTTCAGGGGGTGTTTCCTATGTGTGTTGCATGCACCATACTGTCATGACTGAGCTGCATTTGCTTGCAGTCCAGTCATCTGCAATGGCTCTCTTTGCATGTTGTGAACAAGGTTTGGTCCCTGTGTTTTTAGTGGGCTAGTTTGGGCTGTCTTGGTCTTGAGTTGAGTCAGACCAGGTGGCTGCATCAGACCAGAGATGTAGTAGCACCAAACTGCAGGGCACTTTCCCTGTATTGCCCCCCGAGAAGCTTTCATTGGTGGGTGGGGCCTGTAGTCAGACCAGATGTCTTGGATGGTGTGTGTGGTTATCTTCCCCTCTCCCTGGATAGGAGTCACTTTGGAGTGGTGCTGGTCCTTACAGGGGCTGGTTTCACACTGCCAGATTTATGGCACTACTCTAGATGGGCTCTACCAAGGACATATTGGAGGGGGGTGGGTCCATAAGAGCATGCTGGGGCAGGTCACTTGATATTAGCAAGGTCCAAGCTGGTCAGCTGCAGGAGGGGGATTGCAGTCCCCAAGAAAACTCCTGCCCAGGCTTGGATAAAGGGGGTATTGCTGCAGGAGAATGCAAGAATGGGGTGCACTGTTAACAAGCCAGGTGAAGAGTTTTCCACTGTACTGGTTATGGCAGGTGTCCGAGTGTCTAGGCAAGGTGGTGGGAGAGGCAAATGGCTCCTGCTAGCTCTTTTGTTCTTAAAGAGGTCTCCCAACAATCCCTGCCACTCCAGCACATGCTCTGATATTAGTAAATATATCTCCCTCCTGTATACCTCAGGCATTTTTTGAACTACTGCTTCTAAGCTGTGTCTCAGCAGGGCTGTTTGTTGTGCTGTCTCTTTAAGGGTAGGGACTCAAGTTTCCTATCACCTTCCAGATTCTCCCAGAACCAAGCCCATTGATTTCTTTAAATTCCAGATATTAAGACCCACTGATTATTGGGGCCCTCTGGTTTTCAAAGCCAATGTTATGGGGATTTATCTGCCCCATATGTGTCTCCTGTGCCTCGGGTGGGGATCTGTTCCTCTCCCCTCTCCACATCCATCATCTCTCTCCCTTCCATGGACAGTCCTCTGGGTCTGTTTGCCTCTAGACTGTGTGTCCACGCTTCCTACCCTCTTTGACATGGTCTCTTCCCTACATTTAGCTGTGGAGAGTCTGTTCTGGCAGTCTTCAGGTCATTTTCTGAGTTATTTTCATGGATATGGGTGTTGTTTAGTTGTATCTGTGGGGTGAGGTGAGCTTAGGATCCTCCTGCTCTACTGTCTTCCTGGAAAGTCTCATGAACCATTTTTTAAGCTGATGATTTCCAAGTACCAAGGATGATGTTTGGCATAAAGTAGGTGCTCAATAATTATTTGTTGAGTAAACTAATAAAAATTTGCTTCAAACAGTGCTTGGCATGAAGAAATATATAAATTTAAACTTTTGTTAAATGATTTTCTGTAACCTGTAATTGAGGCTTTCAAGTGGTTATTGCCAGGAGTAAGTTTTCTCTGTAAAAAACTGGCTGTCCTAAATCTCACAGTTCAAGTCAATCAAATGTACTACCCCTGTCTTGCCTCCCCAGGACTGAACATCTTTAATATTTGGTAAAGTTAATTTTCTGGGTTTTCAGACCTGCAGAGGAGAAATCAAACCTTTAATGACCCTCCCCCCATAAGAGGGAGGTCTGTAATGCGGATCAGCTTGAGACTAGCTGAAAATCATCTCTTTTTATCACAAGCATCACATCTGTAGATTTAAATAGCATTAGGTTGACTGAAGAAAGGGACCATCTGAACTGTCAGGTGTTTGCAATTAAATATAAAAATGCACAGCCAAGAAGCCATTATCATAAGTCCTGCGCATGACAGACATTTCAGATTCTACCAAATATATTGCAAGAGGTATCCAGAATATGAGGAATGTGCAAATTTGAATTTTAGTTCAGTGAAACAACTTTCCTTAATGCTGCCTCAATGGAAAGTTTTAGACATGTATTAACATATCTCTGTTCTGATAAAATATTTTTTATGATTCTCTATAAAAATACATGAAATATATTCCATTAGTCTAACATTCTAGGAACCCCATATCCACTCCAGAGGTAGAAAATACTGGACCAAGACCCTGGTTGTGTTTTTGTTCCTCTCACATACATGGTGAATTCAGTCTCAGCATTCTTTGTGCAGCATTCCAAGCAGTTGTTACCAATGGATCATTTACTTCCCTACAATCTACTCCAATATGGCAGCCAGAGAACCTTTGGCCAGCAAGGCAGATCACTGTCTCCCCTCTGATCAATGTGCTCACACCAATCATTCACCCGAAATGATCTTTCTCTCTCCTACTTTATCTCCTGGCATTCTCCCTGACTCACTATGTGCCAGCTGTGCTGGCCTTCTTGTTCTTTCAACATACTAGGAATCTCTCAGCCTCAAGTACTTTGCACTGACTGTTATCTCTTTCCGTAACATTCTCCACGTGTAACTTAAATTTTTGTTCAAACCCTACCTTTTTAATGAGGCCTGACCACCAATTTAAAATTGCAGCCCCCTTCTGGTAGGCAGAATAGTGTTCTCCCCCCAAATATTCATATCTCATTCCCCAGAATTTGTGAATATGTTACCTCACATGACAAAGGGGACTTTACAGGTGTGATTAAGTTAAGGATCTTTACAGATGTGATCTTTACAGGTGTGATTAAGTTAAGGATCAGAGAAGATGTAACATGGAAACAAAAGAGAGAAAAGAGGTTGGCAGATGCTATTCTGCTAGCTTTGAAGATAGAGAGAGATGACGAGCCAAGTAATTGCAGGTGTCCTCTAAAAGCTGGAAAAGACAAGGAAATGAATCTCCCTTACAACTCCCAGAAAGAGGGGCGCCTGGGTGGCTCAGTCAGTTAGGCATCTGTCTTTGGCTCAGGTCATGATCCCAGGGTCCTGGGATCTAGTCCTGCATTGGGCTCCATACTCAGTAGGGAGCCTGCTACTCCCTCTCCCTCTACTTGTTGCTCCCCCTGCTTGTGCTTTCTCTCTCTCTGTCAAATAAACAAATATATATTTTAAAAAACTTCCAGAAAGAATGCAGTCTTGCTTATAACTTGATTTTAGAACATCTGACCTCTAAGCCATAAGATAATAAATTTGTTTTGTTTTAGGCCATTATTTGCAGTAATTTGTTATAGCAGCAAGAGTAGACTAATATATCCCCCCACTCTACTTTTTTTTCACATCACTTATCAACCTTTATTGTGTCAGACAATATGTTCTTCCTGTCTATTGTTTACTGTCTCTCTCTTGCCTTGTTCTCTGTCCCCCTCTAGAATATAAACCCCACAAGGGCAGGCATCCTCATGTGTAAACCTGCATTTAGAACTTGATACATAATATGTACTCAATAAACATTTGTTGAATTAATTAATTGTTTAGTTTGTCCTTAATCAACTCTTGCCCTGTGAAATTACTTCCTACCACTTAAAATGAATCAACTAATCTGAACCATGGTCCTATCTTTTCTATTCTTTATCTTCCAGTCTCTCTCTCTCTTTCATACACATACACATCCAACACACAACCCTTCTGAATTTAGAATTCTCTTTCTCTGCCAGAGTGTATCCAATTCAAGTTACAGCATTCCATGAAGTCCTCCCTTGACTCTACAACAGTCCATATTGAACTCTACAATTTCTAAATGCCTCTAGAATTTCTTACTGTTATCCCCCAGTTTTGTACTTATATTCTCTTATCTTTTGTATCAGTCTGTCTTCAGTTAGGAGGCTAAAACCACACAGTAATTAGAACAGGGGGAGTTTAATATAAAGAATTATTAGCCAATCAAAGGGGATGAACTACTAAAGAGTAAAGGATAATTCTAAATAATTCAGATTAGCTGACGTAGGGAGCAGCCACTACCTCCAGGGGTAAAGCAGAGTACCAGACTTCAGTGGAGAGGGTGTTGGTGTGGCCCACTTGTTGTTGGAGAAATTTGCTGAGATGCTTTGGACAGGGGCTAGCAAAGAGGAAGCCACTGGCCAGATGCCAACTGAACTTACTAGGAAGCTACTTGCTGGGGTGCTGATGGGACTCAGGAAGTTGCCCACGGGGTACTTTGAAAATGCTGTGAGAAGCTGCCCTCTGGGTTGCTAGTGGAATTTGTGGGGAAGCTGCCTGTGAATGTGCTCTGAAACACACTATGGAGTGAGTACCTCTGGGTGTTCTGCATGCCACTGACCATTGTGTGCTACAGAAGTAAGCATGAAACAAGAAAGCACATTAGGAAGAGGAATCCCTTTGCCTTGCCAGGTACCTCTAGCACCTTCTATTAACAAATCCTAACACTGTACCATCTGGTAAAGGAGAAATGTTTACAGGGTCCAGCTCCAGTATCACAAAGCAGGGCAAAAAAGAATGTATTTGTAGCTGAGAGGCAATACATTGATAATTGGGACACCTTTGTATTTGTAATTTCTCTTGAATGTTAGCAATATTTTAAGCCCCTTGAGGGCAAAGGCAATGTCACACTTCTCCATCACCACCCCAGCATGGTTTATATGGGATTGAACATAGTGCTGAGTACATGTTAAGAAAGTACTTAGTTGACTATAAATAAAATTTTCCTGAACTTTTATTTGCTCAATAGCTTAGGAAGGTGGTGGCATCATCCTCTTCCTTTATGTTACCCTATTCTGAAATCTAATGACAGAGCAGTTCAACCATGAGTGAACAACAGCTGCCACCAAGCTAGCAATTTCCAACTACAAACCAGGCTGTGATTTTCTCCTCAGCTATTATGCCATCTTGGATGTCATTTTCAAAAACACTGAAGCCAAGCTGGGGTGAATTGTGATTTTGTTTATTAAACTCTCACTTGGTGGGAAAGAGCTTTGTCAGCTGCTGGTTCTCCTAGAGTCAGTTCTTACTCAGGCTTCCAAAGCCAACTCATCAAGGAAGTATGTTCCCACGTGTCCCACCTTCTTCTTTTCTCTTAAGACTTAGATTGTTCATAGACCAATCCTTTCAGAATCAGAATGACTCAAACTGAACAAACCTGCTTTGTGTTCAAAAGGAAGAGAGTGCAGCCTAAAAGTTATATTCATCTTAATGTATTTCTTGGCTTCTAAAGGCCTTCAAAAATCTTATTTTGTGTGAATCTGAGAATCTCTCCCTCCAGGGGCTCTATTAAGTAGCACATTCCAAAAATAAGATTGCCTAGCCCTAATTTTATCACCAACTCTTGTTCTTTCCAGTATTCCCTTGCCCATAACTAATATATAATAGTATTCTTTCCCTACCCTGAACATAATGAGTTTGCCTCACATGTTAGCCCAACATTAGTAACTGTGGCCTATATAGTCTTTTAGGTCTTGAGTTAGACAGATTTGTATGAGCCCAGGGTCTGCTATTTATTACTTATGTGACCTTGGGCATGTTACTTCACCTCTTTGAATTTAAGATTCCTCCTTAAAAATCAGGGTAGTTGAGAGAAATGGGGCAGTCAACCTCTTTAAATGTCAGTTTTCTTCTTAGTAAACAGGGCTAATGATGATACTTGCTCCACAGGGTGGTTATGAGGATAATGTTTATAAAGCCCTTAGCCAGTGACTCTTCAATAAATGTTAACTGAGTAGAATGTACACCAGACAATATCAATGTTTCTAGCCCATGCCACCATCATACACTTCTTTCCTGAACTACCACATTGGTACCTAATTAGTGTTCCTGCTTGCACTCTTGCCCTGAGTCTATTCACCACATAGCAGCCGGAAGAATCTTTTCTGAACAGAAGTCAGGTTTTGTCACATCCTTACTCAAAGACCTGTGTTGGCTTCTCATCACACTTCGAACAAAACCCAAACTCCTTATTATGCCTTACAAAGCCTTATATGATTTGACTTTGGCCTATTTCTCTGATATCCGCTCTTACTGATTTCCTTTATCCCTCATTTCTATCTAGTCATGATTTTCTTGTGGTTCCTCAACCATGCAGGCATGTTCCTGCTCAGAAACTTTATATATGCCGATATTTCTCATTGGAATGCTCGCCATCCCAGATATTCACATTGCCCATGACTTACTCCTGCATTTTATTCATGTCTCCCTGCAAATATCTTCTCTTCAAAAAGGTCTTTTTTGGTCACTGAAAGTAAAACAGCTCCTACTACCCATCCATTCATCTTTAGTCCCTTACTTTATCTTATTTCACTCATACTTACTGGTGTCTAACCTTATGTTATATATTTATTTGTTTATGACATTTTGTTCCATTAAAATGCAAGTTTCTTGGAGGCAGGGACTTTTTTGAGTCTTGTGGGACTTTGGAATTTTTTTGTGAGGCTCTCACTGAAGTGCTAATGCCTCTGACATTGGCCAGCTTATCCCCTTTCTTGGTAATTGGTATAAATCTTAGCTGAGATTCCCAGAAGTAAGATACATGGTTTGACTTCAAGTCTTTGGGGGAAGAGATAAGTGAAAAAGAGTAAGGAAGGGAAAGAGAAGCTAATAGGAGATATGGGAATATCTCAAAGAAAAATCTTCACCCAATTTGTTATTTAGTCTAGAGCAATTTTTGGCTACTTACTCAAACCAGGATTTTATATGAGAAAAAAACTCCATTTCTCTGCCTCAGTTTCCTAAATCTACTTATATTCTGTCTGCACAATATAATGTCAGGGGCCAATTCTAACACTTTTCAAGTTGTCTAAAAACAAAATGGAAGAGGGGTGCCTGGGTGGCTCAGTGGGTTGAGCCGCTGCCTTCGGCTTGGGTCATGATCTCAGGGTCCTGGGATCGAGCCCCGCATCGGGCTCTCTGCTCAGCAGGGAGCCTGCTTCCTCCTCTCTCTCTGCCTGTCTCTCTGCCTGCTTGTGATCTCTCTCTGTCAAATAAATGAATAAAAAAAATTCTTAAAAAAAAAACAAAATGGAAGAATTGTTTCTGTTTTGCTTTAGCAAAAAAAAATGTTTTTGTTTTTGATTTGGCAGTGGAAATCATATCTTAGTTTATAATCAAACAAAATTAACTTAAATACTAAATCATAGCATAAGTATGTACCTGGGATTCTGCAAGATCTTTCATAGGAATATTATAGTTGAACTATATGAAATTGCTGATGTACAACTCTTTTTGACCCAGCAAAATGGTAATTTTACATGGTTCAATCTAATATGTGTGGCAGTATTAATATACCCAGACTGTAAAACTCAGAGAGATAAAGCTGTTATTCTTTACTTTTTTTAACTAGGAAAATAATCTTGTACTAATAAGGATAGACTAGGTTATGCTTCAGCAACAAACACTTCCTCTCTCAAATAGTAGCTTAACGCAATAAAAGCATATTTCTTGCCCATCCTACATATTCTAATACTGGGAGTTCTGTTTCATGCAGTTAATCCAGGCTGATAGAAGTACCACTTTTGTCTGCTGCACCATCTGGAAATCATGGACTTTTTGGAGGATGCCACAAAAGCAAAGATGGAGGTATTGAGTATGTATTTCTGTGCCTCAGTCCAGAAGAGTGACCCACCCCACTTCTGTTCCTGTTTTCTTGGCTAGAGCTGGTCCTATGGTTCTTGCAGGCTCATTTGCCTCCTCCATCCTTATCTCCTCCATAACTTTTTTCTTTTTAAAGAGTTCTTCTTGACTCACACAACAGTGACATCCTGGAAGGCCTAAACGGCTCTTACTTCTCAGATTTCTCCTATAACTTATTCTTAAACAATGTAACATTTATGAATCTCCTTTTACACTGTGTGGCTAGAAAGCAAGGGATAACGAAGTTTGCTGGGAGTAGGAAGAGGGAAAGGGAATAAGGCGTGTGCAACCTTGGTTAACGATCTCTGCTTAGAACACCTTACCATCAATTCAAACCTTCTGGGTCTGCCCCATGTTGGTCCAGAGAGCTTTGCAAGAAGTACATCTCAAAAAGAGGTAAGGTGAGACATAAACTTCTTTTTCATCCATTTCTCTAAACCTATCTGGGAATTTTTAGCATCCTTTCCATATAGATTTTGTGTGTGGGGAGAAGGGGAGGAAGCAGTGGAGGGTAAGCAACCAAGAGGACAAAGTCCCACCTTGGCTCCAAATTCTCTTGCCCTTTTCCCATAATCTTACTCAAGTTTATTTTCCAAAACCTTATTTCTTCTCTATGTGGTTGAAAGATGTTCCTATCATTACATAGTTTAAAGTCTATGATACAGATAAAAACTCTAGCCTTCCCGTCTTAGGTTTTGGACATAGATATGGAAAGCCAAGTTGTTATCATCTCCAAATTTAAAGTCAGATAGTGAATACTGGTTCTAAGTTCATTCTACCAAACTTTGAGGGCATGACTGACAATAATTAAGTGGGTAAGGGCAAGCCATAGGGCTACTAAGAACCACTGAAAATTACTGGGAAGAAAGTACAGTCAACTTTATGATGCCAAGACCTACTATTATTTGAATATGAATTAATGATTGGCACTTATCCTCCTCACACCCTCCTCACCCAGACATGGGCTAATTTTCATATTCTCTTCAGAGTGGATGTGGGTGGATGTTGTAATGGAAAGAAGGGTGAGGACTGGTATGAAATGGCAGACCTCTCTGTTTAGGGAAACTATGAGGTAGAGGGTAGGTGCTTGAGTTTCCAGTATTCTTCTGGCCCATTTTTCCATATTGGGCCAATAAAATTTGTGCCATCAAGGCAATGCTTAGAAATGCCTTTGTCCTATGTAGTCATAAGACCAAGAATCACTCCTATGAACTATTAAGTGGACAATGACATTAGGAGATGCCAAAACATGGCATGAATCAGAACAGCTGAAACCCTGGAACTCCTGGCAGGCCACCTGCGTAAGCTCACCCCAACCTTTTCATCAAACCTGCAGTAACATTTCTCTTCATTTTAAACAATGGATATAATTGTCTTATTCACTTATTTGTTACTTGTTTAATGTCAGTTTTCAACACTTAGGAATGCATGCTCTGTGATGGCAGAGACTTTGTATTTGTAAAGCCTAAACATGCCTAGAATATGGTGGTACTTAACCAGTATTTGCTGAATGAATGAATGAATACCAATGAATGAATATCAGACACTACACTGAGGTATGAAGACGAGTGAAGCAGGTTTCCTGCACTAAGAGAGTACACAGGCCAGAAAGAGAAACCTATTGGCTAGTAAGTAATCCTAAATATTGATATACTGGGCTGAAACCATCAGTGGTTGAAGCAATAAAGAGTAGCTTCCCCTTTGTAAGGGATCTAAATTCTCTAGTTTGCCACAACCTGCTTCATTCATCACATACCTGCCTGGAGTGTGGGGACATTTGAGTATGTGACTACTGTTTTTATAAGATAAGCTCTGGGCCTGAAAAAACATATAAGCAGCAGAATTAATCTGGTGCTCCCAAGCAGTGCCTAAGAGTGGTAGAGAAAGCAGTCTGACAGACTGTAATAAGGTCTTACCTTGACACTCAGCTATGACCCATATGGATTGTAACCAAGGACCAGATGGCATGATGGATATCTCTGAGGATCCCATGTGGATAGATGACTTTGAGGACCAGATTGTCAGTCTCTCTGCCCCTGGACCCTTTGGCATGCCAGAAAAGCCATTAAAACTTTGATATAACCTAGGAGAAAGGGAAGGGAACACCAAATTACTCAAGATTAAGGTCTTGGTGGAAGAGCAGGGGTTCAAGATAGAAATTAAGTTGAATTATAGGAGAATAAAATTCCATTTTTTGCATGTCTGAATGTGTGCTTTAATATTCTCAAACCTGCTCCATTTGTATAACAGGTCCACCACAGTACTTAAAGAATGAGAGCTATATTTTAGCATATATCCTCATTATAATTTTATGTTTCAAAAAGCAATTGAAAATAAAAAGCAATATCATGAACAAAGAATGCCATAGTTGGTATTTTTAACAATTTCAAATTAGAGTCTGTCTTCATTTTTCTGCTACTTCCATTAATATTTTATTTCTTGAAAACTTCCTGTTATATATCACTTCTTTACCTTAATGGGGTCACTTTTCTTTCTGGGGTTCTTCGGAAAATATATGATGTCAAGAAGGTAAACGAATCATTTACTCTCTCTGGATCTCAATGACCTCATGTGTAAAATAAAGGAAGTCAGCTAGACAAGTGCTTCTCAAAGTTTAATGTATATAACATGGGGATCTTGTTAAAGGAGGGCATGTGTGGTGATGAGCACTGGGTGTTATGTGCAACTAATGAATCATTGAACACTACATCAAAAACTAATGATGTATTACATGTTGCCTAATTGAACATAGTAAAAGAATGAAAAAAATGGTGACTGTTTTAGCAGGTCTGGAGTGGGCCTGAGATTACGCATTTTTATAGAAAGCTCCAAATAGTTGTTAATGCTGCAAGGACCACACTTTAAGTAGCAAGGGACTAGTTGACCTCCAACATTCTTTTTCTTTGCATCTCTAATTTATTTATGGGATATCATTCAACTGGCTATATATATATATATATATTTAAACTGAGTTCCTCTGTGCCAAGAATTAAGCCAACTGAATGGCACCACTTGTAACCCTTGAACTTAAATATATATGTCACGGGGCGCCTGGGTGGCTCAGTGGTTAAAGCCTCTGCCTTCGGCTCAGGTCATGATCTCAGGGTCCTGGGATTGAGTCCCGCATCGGGCTCTCTGCTCAGCAGGGAGCCTGCCTCCTCCTCCTCTCTCTCTCTCTACCTGCCTCTCTGCCTACTTGTGATCTGTCTGTCAAATAAAAAAAAAAAAATATATATATATATATATATATATATATATATATATATATATCGTCACTTATTTTAATATTCTGTGGACATAGTCCATCTCTCCTGGAAAATATAAGGTCACTTATGAATATAGTAGAGTCTTATATTTTTATATTATTCACCATCCTATGCAAAAAAATGGTGTGTTTCTAGTGCTAGGATTAATTAGGCAGAAAGTGAGTAGTTATGACTTAATCACTAAGTGAACAATGTGAGGTTGATAAAATATAAAAATGATATGGATATTACTGCTGTGTCTATTTGAGTTTAGTACCACAGGGAAAAGAAGGCTGATCTGTGTCACATTAGCCATTGGCAAATGGAGTCAGGGCATTGGGAATCATTTTGAGGAAACGCATATTTCTAACGCTTTCTGAGCAGGACACAAGTGAGAGCCTATATCAGCTAGATTAAACAGACATATCTGCATACATAATATATATTTTATAGCCCATAGACAAGATTAATATCACCTTTAAAGTTCCCAAACTGTATTTTCTTGGTTCTTTCCCAGTGCTACTCAGATTCCTCCTAAATGTTTCTGGGAATCTTCAGAGTCTCTCAGGTTTGTACTGAGAACTAAACCTTTTGAGGTGTCTTTTGTTTCCCTTCCTTTCCATTCTGAATTGCCATGGTGGGTTTCATTCTTGTTGCTCCAAGTGGCAGGTAACCAGAGGTGAACGTGACAAATATTGTATTGTGCACTCCTACCTATCTCCTTGGTTCTCCCTGGCCAGAGGTCACTTGACGACAGTCCCTTACAGAACAGGATTCCTTGCTCTCTCATCCCAAGAGTGTGCTTGGTAAGACATATTGAGGAGTTAATGTTCCAAGAACAAATATTAACCAATGAGGGATGGACTTGATTGTTAAATACCCATCTTCTTCAGGCCTCAGAGACAATTCTGAGACAGGTTACATACAATTTCTTTGAAGGCCTCCAAGGGGATGGAGCCATAGCTGCCCATAATGGTAACCCCTTATGGATGTACCTCTTATCAGTTTCCCTCCTTTCTTTGTCTCACTCTACCTACTCTCTCATTCATACTCTTAGGGACCACCTACCAAATAAACAGCTTGCACCCAAATCCTGACTTCAGCATCTGGTTTTGGGAGAACCTAATCAAGGTAATGATCATTGAAATCTCAGCTGCCTGTGAGAGCTGCTTGCTCTGGGACTTCAGCATGCATCCACGAGGGCAGAGCTGGTCTGGTGACCCAACTGTTCTATTGTTCTGCCAGTAATGACCCTCATAGGACATTCCCATTTGCACTCAGATTTTAGCATGCTCCCCTTAGGTTCATGTGCAGTTCCTGCCATACATGATTCTATAATCTATTTTCTCTTCAGAAGTGAATATAGTTGACTCACACCATCCACATAACATGTTTTCAGAAAAAATTATCTGTTTTTCCACTTGGCTTGGGTTTCCACTCCACAGTGTAGGGTAATAATTATGAATGCAAGATCTAGAGTCAGACTTCCTAGGTTCAAATCTCAATTTTACTACTTGCTGGCTGTATGTGTGGGGGCAAAGGACTTAAATCTCTGTGCACCCTTTCTTTCCTCCACTGTAATATGGGGATGATAATATCATCAACCTCAAAGTATTGTGAAGATAAAATGTATTAATATATGTAAGGCATTTAGGGTAGTGCCTGATATGTAGCTCTTTCAGGTTACCATCCATGTGGGCTGAACAAGCACCTGTGACCAGAGTTACAGGTGTTTGCCCTAAGTAATCTTTAACCTCTATAGGTGAGTGTGTGAAGATATGGGTGGACACCAACAGCTCTTATTGATACCCAATTCCTTCTATGACACTCCTCTTCCCTCCTGGCATATTTTGGAGACAGTAGTGGAGGCTTGGGATTAGAAATATTGTGTCTCTCTCTTTTTTTTCCTGGTGGTGTCATTTTTCATTATGTTCAGTTAGCCAACATATAGTACATCGTTAGCTTTTTAAAAAATGTTTATTAACATATAATGTATTATTTGCCCCAGGGGTACAGGTCTGTGAATAATCAGGCTTACACATTTCACAGCACTCACCATAGAACATACCCTCCCCAATGTCTATAACCCAACCACCCTCTCCACACACCCCCAATCCCCAGCAACCCTCAGTTTGTTTTGTGAGATTGAGTCTCTTATGGTTTGTCTCCCTCCCAATCTCATCTTTTTCCATTTTTTTCCTTCCCTACCCACCAAACCCTCTACCCTGCCTTTCAAATCCCTCATATCAGAGAGATCATATGACAATTGTCTTTCTCTGATTGACTTATTTTGTTCAGTGTAGTACCCTTTAGTTCCATCCACATCATTGCAAATGGCAAGATTTTGATTCTTTTGATGGCTGCATAGTATTCCATGGCATATATATACATCTTCTTTATCCATTCATCTGTTAGTGGATATCTAGGCTCTTTCTGTAGTTTGGCTATTGTGGACATTGCTGGTATAAACATTCAGGTGCACATGCCCCTTCGGATCCCTACATTTGTATCTTTAGGGTAAATACCCAGTAGTGTGATGGCTGGGTCGTAGGGTAGTTCTATTTTCAACTTTTTGAGGAACCTACGTGCTGTTTTCCAGAGTGGCTGCACCAGCTTGCATTCCCACCAACAATGTAGGAGGGTTCCCCTTTCTTTGCATCCTCTCCAACATCTGTCTTTTCCTGACTGGTTAATTTTAGCCAATCTGACATGTGTGAGGTGGTATATCATTGTGGTTTTGATCTGTATTTCCCTGATGCCCAGTGATGTTGAGCACTTTTTCACGTGTTTGTTGGCCATCTGGATGTCCTCTTTGTGGAAATGTCTGTTCACGTCCTCTGCCCATTTCTTGACTGGATTATTTGTTCTTTGGGTATTGAGTTTGGTAAGTTCTTTAGAGATTTTGGATACTAGCCTTTTTTCTGATATGTCATTTGCGAATATCTTCTCCCATTCTGACAATTGTCTTGATGAATTCCCAATAGTTCATTTTTGCCCTTGCTTCCCTTGCCTTTGGCAATGTTTCTAGGAAGAAGTTGCTGTGACTGAGGTCAAAGAGGTTGCTGCCTGTTTTCTCCTCAAGGATTTTGATGGATTCCTGTCTCACATTGAGGTCTTTCATCCATTTTGAGTCTATTTTTGTGTGTGGTGTAAGGAAATGGTCCAGTTTCATTCTTCTGATTGTGGCTGTCTAATTTTCTCAGAAACATTTGTTGAAGAGTCTGTCTTTTTTCCATTGGACATTCTTTCCTGCTTTGTCCAAGATTAGTTGACCATAGAGTTGAGGGTCTATTTCTGGGCTATCTATTCTGTTCCATTGATCTATGTGTCTGTTTTTGTGCCAATACCATACTGTCTTGATGATTACAGCTTTGTAATAAAGCTTGAAGTCTGGAATTGGGATGCTACCAACTTTGGCTTTCTTTTTCAACTTTCCTCTGGCTATTTGGGGTCTTTTCTGGTTCCATATAAATTTGAGGATTATTTGTTCCATTTCTTTGAAAAAAATTGATGGAATTTTGATAGGGATTGCATTAAATGTGTAGATTGCTTTAGGTCACATAGACATTTTCACAATATTTATTCTTCCAATCCATGAGCATGGAATGTTTTTCCATGTCTTTGTGTTTTCCTCAATTTCTTTCATGAGTACTTTATAGTTTTCTGAGTACAGATTCTTTGCCTCTTTGGTTAGGTTTATTCCTAGGTATCTTATGATTTTGGGTACAACCATAAATGGGATGGACTCCTCAATTTCTCTTTCTTCTGTCTTGCTGCTGGTGTATAGAAATTCAACTGATTTCTCTGCATTGATTTTATATCCTAACAATTTACTGAATTCTTGTATGAGTTCTAGCAGTTTTGGAGAGGATTCTTTTGGGTTTTCCACATAAAGTATCATATCATCTGCAAAGAGTGAGAGTTTGACTTCTTCTTTGCCGATTTGGATGCCTTTTATTTCTTTTTGTTGTCTGATTGCTGAGGCTAGGACTTCTAGTACTATGTTGAATAGCAGTGGTGATAGTGGATATCCCAGCCATGTTCCTGACCTTAGGGGAAGAGCTCTCAGTTTTTCCCCATTGAGAATGATATTGGCTGTGGGTTTTTCAAAGATGGCTTTGATAATATTGAGCTATGTACCCTCTATCCCTACATTTTGAGGAGTTTAGATCATGAAAGGATGCTGTACTTTGTCAAATGCTTTTTCAGCATCTATTGAGAGGATCATATGGTTCTTGTTCTTTCTTTTATTAATGTATTGTATCACATTGATCTGCAGATGTTGAACCAAACTTGCAGCCATCATTAGTTTTTGATATAGTGTTCAACAATTCACTATTCACGTATAACACCCAGTGCTCATCCAAACACGTGCTCTCCTTAATGTGTTACCCCACCTCCCCACCCCTTCCCTTCTGTAACCCTCGTTTGTTTCCTGGAATCTCTCATGGTTTGTCTCCTTTTCTGATTTTTTCCCATTCAATTTTCCTTTCCTCCCCCTATAGTTCTCTGTGCTATTCCTTATTCCATATATTAGTGAAACCACCTCTTAAACTTGCTCTCTTTTTCTATTGGTTTAGAGAACATGGAAGCACTTGCATTTTTAAATAATCAATGTTAAAATTCCCTTGGGCTTCAGTGTCCTCTCCTGTAAACCAAGAGTAGGATTAGATGGTCTCTTAAAGACCCTTTCTACCTCTGCATGCATTTCTTACTTAAGCATTAATCAAAATTATTTGATAGTTCTGTAAAGATACTTTCAGGTTCACAATGTTCAAAAATATAGAGCATATTCATTGTTTAATCAAAATGTGTGTCCATTTCTGAGAAATTCAAAGAATTCTGTCACCCTTGAGAAGTAAATCACAGTCATCAGAAGCTTCTGTAATTAAGTTTATTACAGAGAGTACAATATAATTTACATCTGCAAACTCTGAACTAACTAAAGTAATGGGATGTCAATTTTCGTAAAGTAGTCAGTGAAAGAACTTTTGTTGAAATAGCAGTAATATAAATGGGGCCTGTTAAGTTCTGCATGTCAGACCAAAGGTGTTACAGAGCTGCTATTGACAGTGTGAACTAAACAATTGAGGATGGAAAGCTAGTCAACCAAGTAAGTATTTGTATTTCAAGAAATGGCTCAGGAATATCTTTTCTGAAATGGGCCAACAAAATTTCTAGGTAATAGACCATTTATTCTCTTTCTACTCTTATTCTCCCCAGCCTCCAGCCCCCAGCCCACTGCAGTAGATTCAGGTATGCTAACAGGTTTTTTGATTATACTCTGAAGTAGTATAAAGCTAAAAACAAGTATGTCTGGACATTACTTTTATTGTAGCAACTAAGAACTCAAATATGCTCACTCCTAGAATGATTACTGGTAAAGAGGCATGGGAATGCACAACTGTCTGAGATCAATCACAACTCGTTCCCTGGGGCTACACTGTCAAATGGTTAAAAACAAGATTCTACAAGCATACAACGAACATATGTCAAAGGTAACTTCTTAATGAGGGAGCCATCAAAATAGTAAAGCTGATTCAGAATTGATTAGGAGAAAGTGATAGAGTCAAAGAATGAAAGAATGCTAAAGTGCAATTGGTAAACTACTTATATCATTTATTAATATCCTACAGGACTATAGAACCAAACTAAGTGGTTATCTTTTTTACCAGACAGAAATTCCTTGCAGCCTATATATGTTCTAGAAATTAATATCTACCTTATAGAGTCACGAGTGAATTTTAAGTCAAATAAATGTACATTTCCTTAGAAAATTAGAAACTCTTTGGTTGAGCATATTAGACATCGAACGACAGGCAGTCATTATTTTGCCTTATTTCCAAGTTTGGGATACTAATTTTTTAAACAGCATATACCTAAAGGAACCCAACTGAGGTTTTCTTAGCAAAGATGAAGGAGGAAATGTTTGTTGGACAGGCAATCAATAGTGTCTGCCATAAATCTTTTATTTCAGATGACTAAATATCATAAGGTGGTTTAAATATTTTTTTCTAGAACATTATCTTAAACAAGGACAAAAATATCAAGCCCTATCAAACTGTTAATATTATATCTTCTATTTTGAGTATTATTAAAATGTTCTAATTTGAGTGGTATTTCAGGGCCACAAGGAGTAATTTTTATTGACATTTCAATTAAAGTTCTAATTTTGAATGGATACACAGATTTCTTTATTCAACTTCCTTAAAGTAAAGCATTGTTAGTGATGAAATAATTATGACAACAGGCGACATTTTCTTTTTTCTCCAGGGGGTGTTTTCCATTTGTGATTTGTTTTCTCTGAAGATAATTCTTGAAATATTATCTCAAAGAAGAGATTGCTTCTTTCTTTCCACAAGCTTATCTATGGTAACTAAATCCCAATGACACAAGTTTCCTAGTGCCTTGGTTTGTGTAGGCTTGTTTGTTTTTCTTTGGTTATTATTATCTTTTTTTTTCCTATTGAGTCAGTAAGACCAAATTTAGAGCTCTATTTCAAGACTACCTGGGAACTCCACAGGGAACATTTTGATCTGAAGGAAAAGCAAAGCTTTCCTCTGATTTCAAATGGCTCAGGCTGAACTGGGATACTAGTTATAAGAAGCCAATGCAGCCATACATTCCATTTGGGATAAGATTCACTGTTAAGGAATTTGTCTTATGGTAAAGCTTGAAAATAGCAGCTGTTTATAATTAAACAGGTGACTCTCTAGTAATTTCATTTGCAAGTAAGTCATGCCACATGGGTTTTATCGAAGCACGTGAGAAACAAGTTTTGTGCTTAGCATTCCCTTTATTATACCTCCTGGGTTTGTCATATTTTTGTGGCTTAACAAAGAAGATTGTAACAAATGAAAATTCAAATTTTGTTTCAGAAGCCAAAAACCAGTTAACATTTTTAGACGGGGAACACAGACAGTGACTTTATTCTAAAATCTTATTTCTATATTCACAAGCTAGGTAGGAAGAGCTAGAAAAGTTTCTGCATTTAATTAAATTCTTCCTGAAGATGTTTATTGTGTCATTTACGGTCGAGCCTTCCTGATTAGACCAGGTGACTATTGCATTGAGGAGAAATGTAAAGAATAAAATAGTAAAGGATTTAAGATTATCTCAGCAGGACCATGATACTAAAGAGGGGGTTGCCCTGAAGAAATAGTTTCTCATAAACAATGAATTCTGGAACACTGAAAAGAAAAAAAAAAAAGAAATAGTTTCTCACCTGGCCAATATAAAGAGAAATGAATCCTTAATTTGTCAAGGTCTGATTACATTTTGTTAATTATAAATATGAAAAAACATTATTAACATAAAACTCTCTACTTCAACTGTTCTATTTTGGTTTTCTAATATTTTACCTTAAGACATGTACTTTTTAAAGGAAAGTATTAATATGATGTGATAGGGCAAAAAGATCAATTTTAATACATTCCTTTAAACAGCATCATATATGACAATGTCTCCCCTACTTTCTTATTCTAGCATTTATGAAAATACTGGTTTTATTTTTTTCCAGGTATTTTTATAGTCCCATGTTTACATGTAGTTACTTTGTTTTAGGATGCATGCCGAAGAAGATGCAGTTTGTAATCTGCTTTCTCCATCTAATATTATATCATAAATGTCACGATTATTTTAAGTAGTAATCTCACTATCTGGTAACTTGCATTAATAGTTTACTTGACTATCTGTTAGGCACTTAGGATTTTAACTATTTTTTTAGTGATGTGAGAAAAACTCTTATACATAAAGATTTTTCTTCTGTTTAAATTTATTTTTTATATGGTAGATGTAGTAGTCAGGATAGGCTAGATTATGTTTCACTGACAAACTGACTTCCAAATTTCAGTGGCTTAATACAATAATAACTTATTTCTCATTCATGCTACATTTTCATCATGAGTCAGTGGGGTCAAGGCACATAGTCTTCAGGGACCTAGTCTAATAGAGATTTCACAATATTGTAGCTGCCGTCTGGAACATGTGTCAAGCTCAATTATCATGGCAAAGGAAGAGATACTGGAAAAGTATGCCCAGACTTCTCCCTGCTTCTACCTGGAAATGACATGTCCCTGTATTCACAACAGATTTTAAATAGCAGGGGCGTTGGAGAGGGAAGAAAGATTATTTTCTTAGAACTCATTCCTGATCTGTTGAAATTCCTTGGTCAAACAAAGGAGACATGTGTACTTTTGTAGGCTTCTTTGCAGGGTGCTTCACAAAGAAAAATGTGTTTTCTTTTTGGGGGCTGGTGGTATAGAGTGATGACAAAGCGCACGTCCTGGGAACCTGAGGCATATCTGTGTTTGTGTCCCGACACTTACTGGGTACATGTCCTCGGGCAAATGACTTAGTCTTTTTAACCCTCAGTTTCCTAATTTGCAACAAGGGTGTGATTTTCTCTATCGCACTTGGGTAGGATTAAATGAAAGGCTGTGTAAAATGTTGTCACAGTGTGTCAAGCCTGTGGTAAGTGTTCAATAAGTGGTAAATATTACTGTTTACCACTTTTCATTATGTTTTTCATTATGAATATATCTTTTATAATTTTACATGTATCAAATATGAAACATTTTAAGTTTGGATTATTTAGTGGGTTCAACAGTTGATGGGTTTAGATGTGGTAATTATCAATGTTTTCAAAGCAGTGAGGTGAGGGATCATACCTTTTCCCTAGTCATAGTGGATTGACAAGGAGACTCTCATTTCTAATCACCACACTCAGAATCATCTCTATTAACGATTCTTTAATCCTAATTGATGGTGTAAGCATAAAAAAAAGAGGCTGTACTGTGTTATCAAGATTTATTTATAAGGCTAAGCCATTATGTATGTATCTATGCTGGTTTTGAGAATCCCATTCTTGAGATCTGGAGGTGAAACTGGGAGTCAGGATGCAGACAGGAAGAGAGGGATAATGTTTTCTAGGTTACGGTATTAAAAACATGAAGTCATTTGTTTTATATTTTTCACACAGACAACAATTTCTTTTATTTCACTTTAATAGCTTTTATTTAAAGTAATATATAAGATGACTTTATTCCTGCATCTTCTCAACTGTTTCTTTCCTATATTTGTCCTCTTCCTTTCCTATTAGCGAGATCTGACTTTACCTTCAAGGATTTTTTTTGCAGTCTTTGTCCAGACTTACTCTAGTGATAACCTGTCCACATGCACAGTTTTATCATTTGCCCGCCTTCTTTCACTTACTCTTCAACATAGACTACACATTTCTTCCTGTAAACCTGGACTACTTTGCCAGTTTGCTGACCTTAGTAGTGTCCTTGCACAATCTGTACTTCATCATCCTTTCAGATGGGTATTGATTGAACACTTTAGTTCTGTCTCAGCTCTTTGAAAGGTGGGGAAAGAGCAATGAAATAGCTTTTGTGGTTCTTGCTCTGGTCGGAAGTCACAAAGAGATTGAACTTCATCTGGCTGCTGGCACTTTAGTGATGGCTGCCAACAATTTCTTATTTAAATGTTTCTTTGTAATTTTATCAAATAGGTTTTACTTATATGATATGCCATCTGATACTGAACAAATGTCAGTGTTCTTTTTATTTGGTGGTACTAATAAACATGTTTAAAAATATTTTTGGGGGCGCCTGGGTGGCTCAGTTGGTTAAGCAACTGCCTTCGGCTCAGGTCATGATCCTGGAGTCCTGGGATCGAGTCACACATTGGACTCCCTGCTCAGCGGGGAGTCTGCTTCTCCTGCTGATCTCTCTCTCCTCTCATGCTCTCTCTCTCTCTCTCAAATAAATAAATAAAATCATTAAAAAAATTAAAAAAAAAAGAAAAATATTTTTGAGGGTTTTTTATGTAGTCTCATTGTACCAGGTGTTATGGTATATAAAACTCAAGATTCTCATCTAAAAGAAATATATCGTACACTTCCGGAGATAAATATCTATAGACATAGAGAACTCTTATTAACAGTGTGATAAGATAAGGACCAAAGTAAAGAAGAAATGTATGGCCCTGAGAACATAAGAACTGGCCAATTTCACCTGGATGTTTTGGGGGAATCTTCAGTGGGGAGAGACTTTTGAATTGGGTCTTGAAACCTAAAGAGTCAACTGGTGAAGCAGGAAAAGTACATTACAGAAAGAGAGAACAAAAGGAGCAAAGACATAGAAGGGGAAAGATCTGTTGTTTGTATACTTTTCTATAGGCATTCAGAGCTCAAGAGAGGAATTTGAGCAGGAGACTGACATAATTTGATCAGTGTTCCAGCCATATGGAGGCTGGATTAGATGGGAGAAAAGAGGGTAAGAGAACCCAGTTCAGAGGCTCTTGTAATGATCTGGGAAAGAAGAGTGAGAGAAGGACAGATTTTTTTATATTAAAATTAAAATTTTAATTCCAGTATTGTTAACATACAGCGTTATGTTAGTTTCAGGTGTACTGGATAGTGATTCATCACTTCCATACATCACCTTCATCAGATAAGTGGACTCTTTAATCCATGTCACCTGTTTCACACATCCCCCATCCCCTCCCTCTGGTAACCATCAGTTTGTTCTCTATACTTGAGCCTGTTTCTCGGATTGTCTGTCTGTCTCTCTTTTTTCCCCTTTGTTCATCTGTTTTGTTTCTTTAATGCCACATATGAGTGAAATAATATGATATTTGTCTTTCTCTGACTTACTTCACTTTGCATTATATTCTCTAGCTGAGAGGACAGGTTTGCCAGTGCTAGTGAAAGTATTGGCCTTGGCAAGGTAAAAGACATGACTCTGTCTATGATTTGGTAAAAAGAGCAAAAGATGGATGAAGACAGAGAGATGAATTCATAAGGCAGAGCTCTATGTTATTTTATAAGAAGTATATTAATTTTTCAATTTAAAATAATAATTATACCATAAAATAATTTTAGACAATGAGGTTCCCACAGAGGTATGCAGAGCTTGTGGGTCTGATCTAAAATCAACATTTTCTTTGGGAGTTTAGAAAGTCTGGATTAATAGTAGAACCTATTGGTACAATGACACATTTTTCCTCTGGCTGTGCTTGGAGGCCTAGAAGCAGGGATGGAAAAACAATTGGAGGAATTTATCTGAAGTTGAGATTCCATAAAGTAGATGCAGCAGAAAGTCAGATGCTTTGATTAATCTAGATAGCTGATAAGGGCAAAACTGAGGTTTTTGCACATAACATCCAAGTTGGGTAGCCTAATAGTTCCTTTAAGCTGTCACACAATAGGGAATTCCTGTACCACATGCTTTGCTTTTTAACTTTGGTATCCTGTCCTCTTTGGTTTGGCTACTATGCTGATTCTTCATCTTTTTTCAACCTCACTACTTTTTTAGAATATACTGATGTAAGTAACAGAAAGTTCTTACTTAGTTGGGTAACAAAAAAGGAAATGTATTCTCCTATAAGAAGAAATGTATTAGCTCACATAACTGGAAGTCCCAAGATAGGGAGGATGCAGAGTTGATTGATTTAGCACCTTTGTCATCACTAATTCAAGTTTTAACATCCTTTTATCCTGAATCTTCAATGTTGACATTATCCCCAGGCTGAGAAAAATGAGAGGAAAGAGACTATGTCTTCCTGCGGCACTTTGTAAAGAATGAAGAACATTCTCAGTGGCACCCAAGCAGACCTCCCCTCAAGAATCATTGACCAAAGTTAGGTCACATGCCTGTTTTTTAACCAATCTCTGTCGAAGGGAATAGGATTATCCTGAGATCACACAGGTCTTACCTTGGAGTTGGTCAGTAGTGCTCACTTCCCCCGAAGAACATGGCTGCATGGGGCAGGGTGGATCTCTGAACAAAACTGAAGTTCTACAATGAAGGAAGATGAGAGAAATGGATTTTGTGCAGAACAGCAATATTTAAGCATGGAGGACAAGGGGAGATGGAGAGGAGAAGGGAGTTGAGGGAAATTGGAAGGGGAGGTGAACCATGAGAGACTATGGACTCTGAAAAACGATCTGAGAATTTTGAAGGGGTGGGGGGTGGGAGGTTGGGGGCACCAGGTGGTGGGTATTGTAGAGGGCACGGATTGCATGGAGCACTGGGTGTGGTGCAAAAATAATGAATACTGTTATGCTGAAAAAATAAAAAATTAAAAAAAAAGAACAGCAATATTTATTACTCTTTCATCTTCAGATTTGAAGCTTTGCATATTCGCCCTGAGAAAAAATAGTAGTGCCTGTCATCTGGAAGCCGGCTTGATGCCATCACTGGGCCTTGGTGTTATTATAAGTTGGCTGAGGGCTCACAGTGATGCCATGGTGTTTTCTTGTTGAATATAAAATATTTCCCCAAACACCAGCATAAGATAAAGCATACTTAATCAAAACAAAAGTAAGACATACTCTATAATCAGGTTTGAACACAGATAAAACATGAACATCGCCCAAGCAACAAAAATGAACAAACATGTTCCTCTTCTAGCTAATCTGAATGACTACTGGTTCTTTACCAAATACAGCTTTAGCTACATTCTAGTTTTCCTTCTTTCTGCAAAAGATTAATTAAGACATTAAATTAATTTTTACATATGGTTTAAGAAAATTGTCTAGTTTCATTCTTCTACATGTGGCTATCCAATTTTCCCAACATCATTTGTTGAAGAGACTGTCTTTTTTCCACTGGGTATTCTTTCCTTCTTTGTCAAAGATTAGTTGACCATAGAGTTGAGGGTCCATTTCTGGGATGTCTATTCTGTTCCATTGATCTATGTATCTCTTTTTGTGTCAGTGCCATACTCTCTTGATGATTACAGCTTTGTAATAGAGCTGGAAGTCTGGAATTGTATTGCTACCAGCTTTAGCTTTCTTTTTCAACATTCCTCTGGTTATTCAAGATTTGTTTTGGCTCCATACAAATTTTAGGGTTATTTGTTCCAGCTTTGTGAAAAAAGTTGATGGTATTTTGATAGGGATTGCATTGAATGTATAAATTGCTCTAGGTAGCACAGACATTTTAATAATATTTTTTTCCTCCCAATCCATGAGCATGGAATGTTTTTCCATTTCTTTTTTTCATTCTCAATTTCTTTCATGACTATTCTATAGTTTTCTGAATACAGGTCCTTTGCCTCTTTGGTTAGGTTTATTCCAAGGTATCTTATGGTTTTTGGTGCAAATGTAAATGGGATCAACTCCTTAATTTCTCTTTCTTCTGTCTTATTGTTAGTATATAGAAATGCAACTGTGCATTTGATTTTACATTTCTGTGCATTGATTTTATATCCTTCCACTTTGTTGAATTCCTGTGTGAGTTTTAACAATTTTGGGGGGAGTCTTTTGGGTTTTCCATGTAGAATATCATGTCATCAGTGAAGAGTGAGAGTTTGACTTCTTCCTTGCTGATTCAGATGCCTTTTCTTTCTTTTTGTTGTGTGATTACTGAGGCTAGGACTTCTAGCACTATGTTGAACAACAGTGGTGAAAGTGGACATCCCTGTCATGTTCCTGACCTTAGGGAAGAGCTCTCAGTTTTTCCCCATTGAGAATGATACTCACTATGGGCTTTTCATAGATGGTTTTTATGATATTGAGGTATGTACACTCTATCCCTACACTGGGAAGAGGTTTAATCAAGAAAGGATGCTGTACTTTGTCACATACTTTTTCTGCATCAGTTGAGAGAATCATATGGTTCTTGTCCTTTCTTTTAATTAATGTATTGTATCACATTGATTGATCTGCCGATGTTGAACCACCCTTGCCCAGGAATAAGTTCCACTTCATCATGGGAAATCATCCTTTTAATGTACTGCTGTGAATCAAAGCTGGTATAGCCACTCTGGAAAACAGTATGGAGTTTCCTCAAAAAGTTAAAAATAGAGCTACCCTATGACCCAGCAATTGCACTACTAGGTATTTACCCAAAAGATACAAATGTAGTGATGTGAAGCAGCACCTTCACCCCACTGTGTATAGCAGCAATGTGCATAATAGCCAGACTATGGAAAGAGCCCAGATGTCTATTGACAGATGAATGGATAAAGCAGATGTGGTATGTGTGTATATGTATTTATGTGTGTGTGTATATATATAAAATGTATATATATTGCATATATATAAATGTATACATATAGTATATACATATATATATAATGGAATATTAGTCATCATAGAAATTGAAATCTTACCATTTGCAATGACATGGATGGAACTAGAGGGTATTATGCTAAGCAAAATAAGTTAGAGAAAGACAATTATCATATGATCTCACTCATATGTGGAATTTAAGAAACAAAATAGAGGATCATAGGGGAGGGGAGGGAAAAATAAAATAAGACAAAATCAGAGAGGAAGGCAAACCATAAGAGACTCTTAACTACAGGAAGTAAACTGAGGTTTTGTGGAGGGGCGGGGGGAGGATGGGATAACTGGGTGATGTAATGAGCACTGGGTGTTATATACAACTGAAGAAGCACTGAACTCTACCCCTGAAACTAATAATACATTATATGTTAATTAACTGAATTTAAATAAAATAAAAAAGACATTAAATCATAGAATTACTCCTGCTTCCTGAAAGCAGTTAATCCAGAGCAAAGCCCTGCTTTTTCAAACCCTCATTCAAAGCACCTGACACAGGCAAATTCCTAAGATAAATCTTTTCTAAAATCCTCTGACTGACATTTCCCATGGTGGTTTTTCTCACTACATTGAGTACTAAACTGAGCTTGTTCAACTTTAAGTGTGTTCCTGGTCATCTTTGTCTGGAATGAAGCCTTAGCTTCATTCTGATCTGGCTGCTTTTGGCCACAATTCTCATGGGGACCTCAGTTGTGCTACCCTAGGCTGCTTTGAAGCCACACTGCTCTGAATTATGGACTTTATGTTTATGTTTATGCGATAAGTTTATGCGATCACTCTGCTTGTCATGGCCTCAAAGAACTGACTGGCCATGTAGAGAGACAAAGGAGGTCAGGATACATTTGACAGAATGGAGGAAGAATGAGTAGGATCAAGGGCAAAGGATTCTTGAATTAATCCACATGATCACTTATATTAGTGTCCAGCACATAGTAAATGCTCTATAAAACTTATACTTCACTATTGTATTTGTTAATATTATTACTGCTATAATGATAATGGCTCGTGCTGATTTAGTTTTCATTAAAAAGTGAAAGAAGTTGAAGGTAGTTGGTTATGGCTACAGATGGAGATTTTGAGATATAGTAGGCCTCCCAGGTCCAGATGATTAGATATGGAGTTTTCTATGCTTGCGGATTGCCAAACTGTAGTTGAAGAATAATCAAGGAACTAGGTGAGTGTCTAAGTTAGGTTCCATCAGAAGCAAACCCTGAAAATAATTTTAGTGTAACAGTTTATGTGGGAGATAATCTCAGGAAACACTGATAAGGAAATAAGATAGAGAAGGAAACCTTAAAATAAAAATAAACAGGTTACTGCTGTTGGTAAGTGGGGCCCAGTCCAGTCCAGCTGGAGACCTCTAGGAGACTGCAATGAGTATACCTCAGAGATATCTTACCTTATGGGATGGAGTTTTATCTATCAAACCCATTCTTCCTCAGTTGAGGATTGCTCCCAGAGAGGCATTAACTCCTTGGAACTTCTACATTGTGGCATGTTCCTGCAGCCAGAAGAGTCCCTTAGACAGAATTGCACAGTTGGTAGTTGTGAGGTTGGTAGAATATGAGTAGACAGTGTCTACTATAGCATCTCAGTAGCTGGATGAGTCATTACTAGTTTTTGATAGTCCAAGATTACAACAGAGAAAAGTTGCTGCTTATCTTATTACTGAGAAGCACTGATTTTAATTATATCCTTAAAGGTAAAGCTTTTTCTTCATTCATTAACTCATTTGCATATTTACTCAATGTTTCAGAGCCTGTGATAGATGCTTTGGATAGAATGATGAGTAAGACATGGTCCTTGACCTCATGAAGCTTATAGTTTAGCAGAGGTACTAGCAAGGGAATAGTTTTTTACATTACTGGGTGAAAGTTGGCACCATATAGTAAATTCAGGGTGTTATAGGAAAGATAGAAGCAAGATGGTTAAGAAAGACTTTCTGGAGGAAAAAAAAACTAAAGACTTGAGAAATGACAGTTATGCAGGTGAAGAGAAGAAAGGGAGGGGATAATATTCCAGGCAGAGAGAATAAAGTATCCAGAATCTGAAAGAGAGGGAGAGAGACAGAAGAGAGGATCAGGAAAAGAAAGAGGTGGGGGGAGAGAGAGAGCAAGCGAGCTGCCAGGGACCATCACACATAGTTGAAACATGGCTAGAATATAGAAATGTGTGTATTGGGGGGGATAGGATGCAGTATTAGGAAGGACTTTTAAACCCGATGAAGAATTTAGACTTTATCCTGAGAGTGGTGAGAAGTCATAGAAGAGTTTTAATTGGGGGAAGCACCATGGCTAGATCTGCATTTTAGAAAAGTCATTATGGATGATATTGGAGGAGTACAAGACTAGAGGTAGGGAGGCTGGTGTGGAGTCTATTTAAATGATAATGAATAAAGTGTGGGGTAGATGGATGAGGTGGATTGAACAAAGAAATAATAATATTGGCAAGAGAATGGCTGAACTGATGGCCAGTAAAGGAGCAAAGAACTGATAAGGTCAAAATAAAAGAGTTGTGGGTAATGAAAAACAAGCATAGTGAGAGTAACTGAAGATGAGAATAGAAAGGATAAGACATTCTGACCCGAGTTTGAATTTAGGATGAGAAAGACAGGGAGAGATTGAGAGACAGAGATATAGGAGTGAGGGAGGGAAGGAATGAGGGAGGGATACAGGGAGGGGAGAGAGAGAGAAAGCAAGACAGTGAGTGAGCAGTTTCTGGTGGTTATAATGTGTCTGAGGTGTGACCATGGCAGTTAATTGATATGATTAGTGGGGAGAAATTTCTTGGAGAGGAAGACATGCAGGAATCTTGGAATATTGGATATTTGGCGGGTGAAACCCTAAACTCCGAAGTGACATGACACAGGACAGAGGCAGGACTTGGGGTAGAGAAAAAAAACTGACCAGGGGATAATGTCTAAAATAAATGGGGGGTGGGATGGAAGAGTTGAAAAGTTGGTATGTAAGTGCAATGAGCAGAGTAAGAGGGTATTAAAAACAGATGGCAGCAACAGTGGATTGGGGGCAGGTTGCCCATAGTTTCTACCATTTTTGTAAGAAGGTGGAGGAATAGTGATATAGGAAAAGCAGGAGGAATGGGGAGACTCCTTATTGTATATGGGGTGAAAGAGAACTACAAGCCTCTAATAGATGAAGAGGGCTCAAGGAGTAGATGCGTCCTCTAGGGGAGAGTCTGAGAACAGAAGCAGGTGGCGGAGTAAGGGGAATTTGTTTACAGTGGGAAGAAGTGTTTCAGAAGATACAGGGTAGAGATTTTGGAAAGAAAGGGAGCAGTGGGTAGTCATACCAGGGAAAGGAATGTCTAGAGCATTAAGGGATGAAAATGCTGGTTTCAGATGACCAGATAGGCTTCTGTTTTGGGTGATGCCCTTGGATAACAGGAATGTGAGGCAAATTCAGCTGTCTTTTGGGTACAGGGTAGGACAAAGATATTGCGTTTGTCCCCAGGAGCCAACCAGGTCTGTAAAGATTCTCTTTTGGAAGAAGGCCTGCTCCAGGCAAGCAGCCTGCAGCCTTGTGCACTGCACATTAGTTAATTCATTAATTCATTCAACACTTAGAGAGTGTTGGTTATGTGCAAAACTGGGTTAGGAAACCATTTTATCAGCAACAAACGGGTGACCTACTTTAAGGAAAGCAAAAGCTAACTTATGAAAATGAAATTCAACATTGGTTGCATTATCACAGAATTCTTTATTTGGGTAATTGATTCATGGCAGGGTTCCTTCCCTAAACCATTTTTTTGATGACTTTTTGAGCCTACCTATTGTGAAGTGATGCCTGTATATGAACTAGGCTCCAATATTGTCCCCTTTACCCCACAGAACATTAAAACATAATTTTCTAAGGGAGCTCTGCACAGCAGTTGAGAGCACTGATTGGAGCTAGGCAGGGTTTGACTCTGGCTTCATCACTCATCAGCTGTTGGCATGGGCAGGTTACTTCCCCTGTCTATGCCTCAGTTTCCTCATCTATAAAATGGAGATAATAACATTACCTATGTCACAGAATTGTTATGAGGATTAAATTAGTTTCAAATTATTTGAAAAATGTTAAAATTATGTGTAAATAGTTAAAATTTTTTGAAAAACGCTTAGAGCAGTAAATGCTTATATACATGTTTAAATTGGGGGCATATAGGAAATTTGCAATCAAGAACAACCAACTCACTGTTGCTGAAATTTAAAAAAAAAAGAGGTTTTTATGTTCATTTACTTGTCAACTGTTTTCCAGACTTGGGTAAATAGTGGGGAATAATAGAGGCACAGAACCTGACCATAGTGGGTGGAGGATGGTGGGTAGTGGCAATGGCCATTCTTTTCTTTTTACAGTAAAGGATCTCCCTACTCATCCTGTGCTGTTTGAGAGTAAGAGCACTGCTCTGTGGAGGGTGAATAGCAAGATTTTGATTTCAAGGGTGATGTAAGGACACCAGACAGATATAAGCATGTACATCAAGAACATTCCCTGGGGCCTGCTGTGTATCCATTCATTGACACTGATGTACAGTGACTGCCCTCCCTTCTCCTCCCTAACTGGTGGTAACTGTTTTGGTATGAGTGTTTTGGCGCCTGTGAAGGCCATGACCTCAATACATCTCTATAGAGAATTGAAGTATCATAAGGAAAAAAGAAAGAAAAAGCAACTCAACAATACAAACCAATTTATAATATACTTGGTGTGTACACAACTAATGAATCACTGAACACTACAACAAAAATTATGATGTACTATATGCTAGCTAACTGAATAAAAAAATAAAAAAAATAAAATGGACAAAGAATTTGAGTAGATGTTTCTCCAAAGAAAATAAACAAATGACCAATGAGCACTAGACAAGATGCTAAACATCATTGTCATCAAGGAAATGCAAATTAAAGCCACAATGAGATACCACCTTTCACTCATTAGGATGGCTATAATCAAGAAGACAGACAATAATAAGTGCTGGTGAGAATGTGGAGAAATTAGAACCCCTCATATATACTACTGTTGGGAATGTAAAATGGTGCAGCCACTTTGGAAAGCAATTGAGTTTTTCTCAAAATGTTAAACACAGAATTACTATATGACCTAGCAATTCCACTCCTAGGTGCATTTCTAAGACAAGGGAAATATATCCACACAAAAATTTGTACACAAATGTTCATAAGAGCATTTTTGTAATAGTCAAAAGGTAGAAACAATCCAAATGTTTGCTGATGGATGAATGGATACAGATTTGGTATATCCATATAATAGAATATTATTTGACAATAAAAAGGAATGATGTACTGATAGATGCTATAGCGTGGATGACTGTTGAAAAACATCATGCTAAATCAAAGAAGTCAGATACAAAAGATCATATATTGTATTATTCCCTTTATACAAGATGTCCACAATAGGCAAATATATAGAGAAAAAAAAGTTGGTGATTGCTTGGGGCTGGGAAAAGGATTGAGGGGAAATGGGGAGTGACTGTTAATGGGTATGGGCTTTCTTTTTGGGGTGATCAAAATGTTCAAAAATTGTGGTGATGGTTCTATAACTCCACAAATAAATATGCTAAAAACCACTTTAGAAGGATGAGTTTTGTAGTAAATGATATCATTATATCCCCCAAAACTCAATAATAAAAAAGGGAAACATTACATCTGACAGGAGCCATGTCAAGCTACCATTCATAAAGATTAGAAATCAAAGCTTTCCCATTTTCCTTCCTTGTTCGTGTTATCTGGGGAATATTAGAGACTGGAAAAAAAAACTTGAAAAGTCTGTCAATCCTCTTCCAGACAGAAGGCAGAAACATCCAGGGATGTGGATTTTAAAATGCAGCTCTTTGCACTTTAATATCTTCAAATGATTACTATGGTTACTATGAAATTCCACCAAATCAATGGAATATGAGAACAGGGTAATAAGAGGTGCACTTAAGGTAGGAAATTCCTCATGGGATACTTCATATATTGCTGCTACTGAGGAATTTCACTGCAGAAAAGTTAACCTGTTGCTAGGCAACACTGCAGCTTGAATTGAATTCATAGTGATCAGAATTCATATTTCTCTCCAATAAGAAGAGTGCAGATAAATAGCACTCTTTAAATTAAAAAGAGAATATAATCACAGAATTAAAGAAAATTTTAAAAAGACCCATATAGTCCTCATTTAAACCGAGCTATTAAAAATTCTGTATATTTTATTAGATTCCAATTGTGCACAAGCATACATTTTTCATGATTATAATTATAATGTGCATATCACCTCACAATCTTTTTTTCATTTAATATAAGGCCCCCATATAGTCATAAAGTCTTCCTAATGATTATTTTAAATGACCAAATCACAATCCTTTCAGTTCATGTCTCATAAGTTTGCTAAACCTTTGCTTTTTCTCCGGACATTTAGGTGTTTTTTTTTTTTTCTTTCATTTTTTCTCTTTTGTAGAAATTCCAGAGCATAGCTTCTTTGAGAAGAATGTATAATGTATAGCTCGACAAGTTAAGTACTGCTCTTCAATGACTATATTTAATTAGCCTTCTTTTTTATAACCATTTGGAAGCACATTTTGGAAGCACATTTAATCCATCCAATCAGTCATTTCTCCAGAGCCAGAACACTGTCTCAATGCCTGGTTGAGTCCTAAAGCTGCCTGTGTGCCTGGCAAAGGACTCTGAGGGAAGCTTTACATTTTTGAGATTGCCAATTTTGTGGAATGTGGCTGGGGGAATTAACAAAATCATTTGACAAGCATTCCACAGGAATGAAATGGAATTCTCTCAACTGAAGGGAATGGTGCACCATCAACACATGAAATTAACATCAGAAAACTGGTCACATGCAGATCCTACCAGTTTTTAAGAGATAAGAAAAGGGATTAAGAAAAAAAGGGAATTTTATTTTCTCTGGTTTCAGGATTGTCATAGTGGCTAATCAGAAGTCTCAGAAGGTTTGTTCAAGATTGGGGCTTTTCTTATAAATATTTTATGATATAATTGCCTCATCTCCTTGTTGAATTTCAAAGAGGTACAGATTAGACATCTAATAAAAATGTCAACTGTTTCATTTGAGGATGTTTGATGGTTGGGGATTTTAAGTATATAACTTCAGTTATGGCCATTATCATGGCTTTCAAAACTAAATATTTGAAAACCATGTCAAAAAAGTTGAAATAGTTTTCCCTGAGTTAAAACAAAAATGGAAATCCTCAATCAAAATATGTGTGTGTGTGTGTGTTATTTTAAGAATCTACTTTAGAGGGGTGCCTGGGTGGCTCAGCGGGTTAAAGTCTCTGCCTTCGGCTCGGGTCATGATCCCAGGGTCCTGGGATCGAGCCCCACATCGGGCTCTCTGTGAAGCAGGGAGCCTGCTTCCCTTCCTCTCTCTCTGCCTGCCTCTCTGTCTGCTTGTGATCTCTGTCAAATAAATAAAATAAAATCTAAAAAAAAAAAAAAGAATCTACTTTAGATCAGAAAGGTAATGTGGTTCTGTTGTCAAAGAAACAAAGCTCTTATCCCTTTGGCCTTTACCTTTCAAAACTGAAATGCTGCAAATTGATTTTGAGGTGGGAAGCCCTGCTCATGTCAGTTAAATGCTTATCCTGGAAAATTTTGCCATTTCAAATAGAAAAACCTCTCTAGGCTTTCTTCTGATTCAGCAGCAGTCTGCTTAGCATTAAGAAAGGGCAAGCAAGACTCCAGAGCTGGGTAATTATGGCTGAGCTCTTGGATATTCTCTTTGGGTGATAACAAGTTCGGATCTTCCCATATTATAAGATGCCAGGAAAAGCCTGCTGGCTGGCTGCATCCTGCATTTGGAAAGCGATTCAGCTTGGAATACTTTGGAAGCATCCAGTGAAGATACAGACCTTGCCAAATGGAGATCGCTTTAAAAAGACACTGACCAGGAATACAGCTCTCAGCAAAGGATCTGCAGAGATCTTTTAGCAAGATGCCATATTAATCATTAATGATCATGAAGATAATCTCTAACTCAGAGCATATATGTGTTCCAAAAGGACTAAAGCATCTTGTGTATCAGGAAGCAAATGGCTCCCCAAAGTAATTGAAGTAGAATTTTATAATTACTTAGAATTAAGTATCTGGTACCTTCATTTCACTTTTTTTTAAAATTAGGATTATTGGGGTATAATTCACCCTTTCTATGTGTACAATTCTGCATTTTGACAAACGCATACAGTTCTGTAACCACCACCACAATCAAGACATAGAATATTTCCATCACTCTGGAAAGTTTCTTTATGTCCCTTTGTAGTCAGTCCCCTCTTCTTCCTCCTATCCCTGGCAACCACTGAACTGATTTCTGTTTTGACAGCTTTGCTTTTTCCAATATCATGTAAATGAAATCCTACAAGACGTAGCCTTATAGAGCCTCACTTCTTTTATTTTGCATAATGCATTTGAGATTCATCTCTGTTTATCCCTTTCAATTGCTTAACAGTATCTCATTGTATGGATATACCACAGTTTATTTATCCACTTACCAGTTGCTGGACATTTGAGTCTTTTTCCCTCATTTTACTTTCATATTATTTTCCTTTTGCATGATGGTTTCCATTTGGCTCAGGTCATGATCCCGGGGTCCTGGGATCGGGCCCCGCATGAGGCTCTCTGCTCGGCGGGGAGCCTGCTTCCCTCCCCCTCCCTCTGCCTGCCTCTCTGCCTACTTGTGATCTCTCTCTGTCAAATAAATAAATAAAATCTTAAGAAAAATCTCTTTTACCTTCATTTAGGTCCTGTTAGGAAAATATTGTTTACTAAATTTTTCTGACAATAATGAATTGAAGCTACAGGGAGCTTAAATGGCATTAGATATTTACCAGCTAGAGATAACAACTTCTTTCCACTGTACAATGCCATTTCCGGTGGCCAGCTCTCTGGTCTGAGACAAATACCATCGCTGGAAGATCTTTATCCAGATATTATGTGACCATTTTAGATAGTGAGTGACACTTCTTTCAGGTCCTAGATTGAGTTGGCGCTTAGGTCATATAATATCTGTCTTCTCTCTTTCCTGGTTCTTTCTGGAGCATTTCACACAATCCTGTATGTCAGCCACTTATTCAACCCATTTACAAGACCAGCTCTATTTAAGTACCTAAGTACTCCTAGGATGTGACATTTAAAAAAAAAATTATGATTACCCCTTTCTAGGCATCATGTTCTGTTCCTTTGTTCTAATGTGGGCAGCTTGACCTAAGTGCCACAGTTGCTATGGTTTTTTGTCTCTCTTCTGAGCAGTGGCCATGGCCTGGCAGACACTCTACAATGCCATTGGCCATAGTGAGGAACTACTGGTCTTTCTGCTGTTAGTCATTCGCTGTTGACACTGTGGTCCAAGTCTCATTTCAACAGGGTCTGGGACATTGCTGCCTGATACCCTGTCAAAGGAGCAAGGATTTTGTACAATGAAGGATAGTGACTCATTGAAAAAGGAAAATAAAAATTAAAAGTTGACAGAGCAAACTAATTTTTTTTAGTGTTTTTAAGAGAAAGAGAGAGAGAAAGCATGCATATGCACATAGGGGAGGAGGGATGAGTTGCAGAAGGAGAGGAAGAATCTTAAGCAGGCTCTCCGTCCAGCATGGAGCCTGACATGGGGCTTGATCCCACCACAACCCTGAGATCATGACCTGAGCTGAAATCAAGAACCAGACACTTAACTGATTGAACCACACAGGTGCCCGAAACTTTGATTTTTTTTTTTTTTTTTTTTTTTAGTGGTGAACTAGAGGAATAAATTTTTCCGCAAGTGTGTGAAAATAGTTTTAAGACTCATGTTAGAAAAATAGACTTTTGGAAGAAAGATCAGTGTACTCTTAGTACATTTTTCCGTATAATAAATCCTGTCCTTTTGAATAGAATGTAATCTAATACATTAGAAAAGAGTCCTGAGGCTCTTATTTTAAAGGCAGTGATATTGCTACAGGCAAAGTAATTATAACCATTAACTCCTCAAAATGTCAGTGGAGGCTTTGGCATCAAAATCCCAGAGGAATCCTAAATTGCTTAAGCAGTTTTAAAATTTTAAGAATTGCGTTCTTGGAGGGAAGAAAGAGTACTTAAGAGAGAAGGTACTCAGAAGTCTACTTAATGCAAAAAGTCACAATAATTTAAACTCTTTTTAAAACTAAATTCTTATGTTTCTTTGGCACTTTGTCTTTAGAGTAGTCTTATATATATTGCAAAAAATTACTGTAAACCTAAACTTTAGGAGCAAACCACCATTAGGGCTTATTATTGAGAATACCACTTTCTATTAACAATTTTTGTCACAAAGATTATCCATTTAGCAAAATAAAACAAATGTATTATGAACAGGGGCACCTGGGTGGCTCAGTGGGTTAAGCTTCTGCCTTTGGCTCAGGGTCCTGGGATCAAGCCCCGCATCGGGCTCTCTGCTCAGCAGGGATTTTGCTTCCCCCTCTCTCTCTGCCTGCCTCTCTGCCTACTTGTGATCTCTCTCTCTGTTGAATAAATAAATAAAATCTTTAAAAAATATATATATATATTATGAACAAAAACTGAATCCTTCTTTAATAGAAAATAACTATAACTTGATTGATTTGTTGTATTACTTATATAATGATAAGCGAATGAAAGCAGTGATTAAAATTGAAGTGGGGAAGAATAATTCATTTATTCATCTTATGTTTATTAGGTATTTAACCAAATATAAAGGTGGATGCAAAGCAGGATTAACAACTCATCACTTTACCTGGGCCTTTCCTGGTTTTAACAATGAAAGTCCCATATCTGGGAACTTCTTGGTGTCCCAGGCAAACTGAGATGGCTGGTCACCCTAAGAACAGTAGTACAGTAAAAATGCCCTGTAAAATTCTACTCTCAACAAATCTAGTCTCCTGGGAGAGATGAGATATGTACAATGAAAAATTTAATAACAAAGTAATAATTAAATGTACTGGTAACAACATATTATCAAAATTAGTACAAATTATTGTTTTATAAAATAAGTATTATAGTTTTTAAAAATATTGAACCTTAGGGACACAATTTAAAAATTGAGCACTGACTATGTAGTAAAATAGTTACAATCTTCCCCAGAAAAAAATGTATCTTTCCCAGAAAACTGGACTTCAGAGAAATTTAGTAACTTGCACAAATTTATAGAGTCAATAAAGGGCTGAGCTGGAATTTGAATTCAAGTCTCTTGATTTGAAATTTGCAGGCTTCTCACTGTCCCAGGAGAACTTAGAGATAACAATTTTACCTGTTATTTTTCCTATATACAGGAAGCAGCTGATGGCTGGACTAGTGGCCTGCATAGTACCCCAGAGCACTGCAGTGACAGAGCCTTGATAAAAACCCACATTTCTTGGCTTAGAGATCTGGGCTGATGACATCATCAAGTGACAGATCATACAGTCTGGAATGAAGACATGAATAACAGAATAATATTTGGACTATGCCCCTTCTTTTTATTTCACCTCTAAGACTCTTGGATAATATTCTCATCTATCTGATGCACAGCATAATTGGAGGGTGGGGTCTGTTCACCTGCTGGACTGGTCCTAGGGTACACCAGTTGGGTTCTCACTGGTTCTAACCATCATCCTAGTTAGAGGTCTGTTCCTGTCTTTAGGCTAATGTTTTCCATACATGAAATCTGTAACATACTGAATCAGCACCATCTGGGATATACATTAAAAATGCTGATTCTTGGACCAAGTATCTATTTCATCTCACATATGTACAGAATAGTGACTGAAGGAGCACTTCAGTAACTGACAAGGTTAAGAAATGATTTCTTCCCCCAAATTAAAAAAAAAAGACTTTGACTTTTTATACTGGAATACTAACTCCATTTTCTTTGAAACATTTAAGATTTAATTCTTGTGTTCCCAAAGTCCTTTCTATAATGATTGATTTTAAGTTTTGCCCAAATATTCGTTTAAATACTTGGCCATTCAGTCCAATAAAATGCAACTATGGAAGCTGAAAGAATATGGGTGTGAGCCCCAGTGCTCTCAGGCATTGAACATAACTCCTAGAGGAAAAACTGCAGAGAAGGAGCAAAGGCCACTTAACAAAGTCACTGAGTGTACCACTGCTTAAATACAGTTGGAAAGGTGATAGGAAGGCACTGAAGCAGTTTTGATCAGAAATGTGATCCTTGAGACTTTGGAGAGGTTCATTACTTTTATTACTTGTGTTTGTTTGTAGCAAGCAGACATCAGCTCAGATAGTCTTTGCAAATCCTTCTGATATAAGAGGATGTTAGGAAACAATAGTGAGTATAAAGGAGGCCACTGTTTCAATTTTTGAGCATGTGTAAGTTGGGTCCATGGGGCTGCTGCTTCTGGACTAAGGCAATTATGAGAGGAAACAGTGGGAGGGAGCTCAAGACATGAAACCCACAGTTTATTGCCTCTCCTCAGAAATAATGAAGTCCACAAGAGGTTCCCTAACTTTCTTAGTTCACACCACACTTAGAATCTCAGTAATTTATTCACAGGGCACATAGGCCAAAACAAATACCTAATAGTTCCATTTATTATATAGTTAGGTCTAAATAACTTAATAAGTATTATAGTCTAACAGCTTAACACCTGTTGGACACTGAATAGCTTTTTGATCTAGTAGTCCTATTGGACATTACAATACTCATTTCTTATTTTACATTGACTTTCAGGAAGTACTTGCTTTTTCCTATAGTGGTGAAATATGATGTCATCAAAAGGAATGCAGCAATCTAATGATGAACTGAACTATCTCAAACTAGGAATTCACATGGAGTCAGATAGTCCCTTGAAAAATGTTAAATACCTCATGGCACTGGTGTAAACTTACTATGTTGCCCTGGTGTATCTTGGCACACCATTGTGAACCCCTGGGATGTCTACAAGGAAATATTTATGATGACAGTTAGGCCATAGTCATGATTTCAGTTTTGATGTGGTCCAGTTCTGTTCTCTGCCTTAGAGACTATCTTTTTGTTCTCAATCAGGCAGCACACACTGTTGAATGATCCCAAGAGAGCGTATGGTGGGTTTGTGTGATTCATCAATGCTTGCCCAATGGTAAGCTCTCAAAAGATGGTAATTTTCATTATCTTCACCATTCTTTGGCAATACAAGCACAGAAGCAAACAAACTCCTAATTCCCTGATTGTATATGCCCTCATCATGTACAGAGGCTCTTTTTGTTTGTTTATTTCTTCTCCTACAGTTAAGAAAAATGTTTCACTAGGAATTGGGGAATGTAGAAAATAGGATTGAGGTAGATTGTCTGAAGGTGAAAACATGGCCAGGTTCACCTCCACTTGGTGATGCACAGTTGAGCAAATATCACTGGCCCTTTTCACCATCCTTCTATTCTGACTTCCTCGTTCTTCCAGGAACAGTTACACAAACAGGAAGTCATGTGCAGACCTATAGAGAAGAGTGGCAGGAGGCAGAGAAGGTGGGCATTGGGTGGGGTGGGGGCAGGAAATCAGTGGTAAAAAAAAAAAAGACAAAATATCAAACAGAACACATATGAAGTTGCAATGCCAAGACATAGAGGGTTTTGGAGATAAGAATTTCTGGGAGTAGAGAAAGATGAGATTGGTTTCATATGTATCCTCCTATATGAATAATTATTTGTATGAAGATACACATATCATCTAATATCATCTAATAATTACATGCTTATATAATAATATATGATTATGTAATAATTGTATGAAGATTAAACTGATCTATTTATCTAAAATTTTCAGCCTAGAACCATTGTGTTATACCCATTGGGCTGGGAATTAGTGAGACTAGTTCTTTTTTTTTATAATTTGAATTTTATAATTGAATGTTCAGTTAGCCAGCATATAGTACATCATTAGTTTTTTATTTGGTGAGAGTAGTTCTTATCTGAATTCAGTTCATAGATAGTTATATGACCTTGAATAAAATACTTACATTCTAAAAATGTAGCTTACTTCTCTATCAAGTGAGAAAATTGGTAGATCATTTCTAGAATTTTTACTGCATCCCAAATATAAAATTCTTTAAGAAACTTTGTCTTTCATTCATTTATGCAAAAGTACTGATAGAATTATTTCCATGTGCTCAGATTTATGGTTGATTTCAGGGATGTAATGGTGAAGACAATGGTAAGTAAAAAGAGGGCCTTACTTTAGAGGAGACTAATTTTTTCTTTCAGGAAGCTATTTTGGTCTTTGGAGAAGAGACTAGGCCTGATGGATGAGAAATGTCAGCAACATGTAGTAAGATGGTGAAAAACCCTCAGAGCCCTTCTCAGAGCTGTTCTACTTCTGACAGTGAAGACTTGTTGTCTAAAGCAATGATATTAGGGCACCTGGGTGGCTTAGTTAATTAAGCGCCTGACTCTTGGTTTCGAGTCATTATCTCAGGGTCATGAGACTGAGTCCTGAGTTGGGCTCTTTTATGCTCAGTGCAGAGTCTGCTTGAGATTCTCTTTTTCTCTCTCTGCCCCTCCCCTTGCTTGTTCTCTATCACTCTCTCTCGCTCTCAAAGCAATAAATAAATCCTTAAAGAAATAAAGCAGTGATATTTTGGGGCTCATTAGACCTGCCTGTCTTTAGATAACATTACACTTTCCAGTCTACTTTGCAGGTATAAGTAGTCATGTGATTAACTTCTAGTCAATGGAATGTGAGTAGAATGGCCTATAAATAATTCCCACATACACTTCTCCATAAACCTTCTCCTTCTTCAGGCATCATAGAGACAACCACGGAAACCTTGAGAGACATGTACTGAGGACAATAGAGCCACAGGATAGAAGGGGCCTTGGTGCCAGAATTACACCTTGTAAGATGTATTATTCAGAGAGACAGGGAGAAGGAGAGAGAGGAGAGAGAGAGAGAGAGAATGAGATTTTAGGGAATTCATTCACACAGTGGTGGAGGCTAGCAAGTACAAAATCTGCAGGGTAGGCAGGCAGGCTGAAGACCCAGGGAAGAGTTGATGTAGCTCAATTCCAAAGGCAGTCTGCTGGCAGAATTCCCTCTTCCTTGGGGGCTTCAGTCTTTTTCTCTGAAAGCCTTTGACTACTTTGGTAAGGCTCACCCATATTATGGAGGGTAAATCTGCTTTACCCAAAATCTACTGATTTAAATGTTAATCTCTTCTAAGACATACTTCCACAGCGACATTCACAGTAGAGTTTGACCAAATATTTGTGTATCATGGCCCAGACAAGAATTGACTAAAATTAACCTTCACTGAGGACAATCACCTGTTGACTAGGAACAGCTCTTTAAACATAGGTTTTAGAGAAATAATTTCTATAACACTTGAGCCATTATAAGTCACCCTTGTTATGAGCAGCTAGCATTACCTTAACTGTAATAGACTACAAAAAAATCTACCAATTACTTTTGGTAATTCCAATTTATTTATTTGAAATGCTTTCACTTTTGTACTGGCTCCCTGATGTGGAGGGCTAGGAAAGGGGCACTTTTATAAATCTAATAAATAACAATGATGATGATTATTGGATCCTGCCCTAGGAATGCATTAAACATCTCAGGGTGGCATTATCTGCAGTGGGTCACCAGTAAGCACAAAGAGGCAATCTGTTACTAATTGGTAGCCTAGCGGTTCAGGGACGTTAATGCACTTACTCAAGTGATTTGCTCCTATAGAGTAATTGATTTATTGGCATTCCATGTCTGGACATTTGTGAAGCCCTTGGTGCTAATCAGAATAAATGCACTGAACCAATCTTTACTAAACTGCCAATGACATTTCTATACCCCCCTTTTAAATGGAACACCTCTAAATTCAGTAATTTAGAGCATGTTTTACAGTGGACAAAAGCATTTATTCTTTCAGATGTGAGCTGTTGTGAAGGGTAGTATTTTCCACAGGAAGGTGATGAGATATGTAACAAAAAGTCAGTGACTAGGGGCGCCTGAGTGGCTCAGTGGGTTAAGCCTCTGCCTTCGGCTCAGGTCATGAGCCCCGCATCGGGTTCTCTGCTCAGCAGGGAGTCTGCTTCCTCTTCTCTCTCTGACTGCCTCTCTGCCTACTTGTGATCTCTCTCTGTCAAATAAATAAATAAAATCTTAAAAAAAAGTCAGTGACTAAATGGCTCATTATTTAAAAAGAAATGAGGAGACATAACAGAAAGGATAAAGGCTAAGTTGGGTACCATATTTGTAAGATTGTGATATTTTCTATCATCAGGTTTGGGCAGGGCATAGATGATAACACTGAGATTTTATATCATTTAAATTAAGTTGTCAGCTCAACTCTTTAGACACAGACTTCCTTTGAACCATTCAGTATGCTGTTAAGATTGTCCAGAGATTTCCACAGTGACATAGTGACCACTACTTGCCAGCCACTGAATTTGTGTAAACATATTAATCCTGAAATAATTCCTTTTTTTTTTCTTTTTCTCAGTCTGTTCAGTCAGATTTCACTCCTGAACCTGAATATCACAGGGCCTCAGAAGTGGTAATACAGAAAGTGAAGACAGCTGGAGATGGAGCCTGCTTTCCCAGTGGGGAAATCACTAACATAATAGGTTGATTCAAAGGACTTTCTGTTCTCTGGTGCCTGTGGAAGAACAAGTGGAAAAACCAAATTCACACTCTTCTTCTAGCAACAACAACAACAACAACAACAAAACCAAAACAATGGCCAAATCACTGTGGTCAAAACTTATGACACATTAAAAATAATTCTTTTTCCAAATTGTTGACCTCAAAAATGGGGGTTATGGTGAAGCGCGTGGTTCTCACAGTGTGATTACTGGACTGACAACATCACCTTCACCTGGGAACTGATTAGAAAAGCAAATTATTGGGTCCCATCCTGGAATATTTGACTCAGAAATTTTAGGGGTGGAGTCCAAAAAGCTGTGTTTGAAAACCCCTTCTAGAGATTCTGATGTAGGCTCAAGTGTGAAACAAACTTTACATGTAGATGAATCTGGGCTACAGTGTAGCTCCATCACTTTATATATATATATATATATATATATATATATATATATATATATATATAAAATCATATATATATGATTTTGAGCAAGTTATTCCCTATCCTCACTTCCTTTTTATCTTTTGTATGTTATTTTAAAAGTGAACTGTACATGGAGACTTCCAGGGAAGATAGTGGAATAGGAGGACCCTAGGCTTACTTCATCCCACAGAAATAACTAGTTAACACTCACATCAGTGTAAATAACCCAGAAAATGACCTGAAGCATGGAAGAATAAGGTCCACAACTAAATGTGGAGAAGAGGCCACATTGAAGAGGGTAGGAAGGGCAGAGGCATGGCCCAGAATGAAACAGAATCTCTGGACTATCTGTAGGAGTCAGAGACACCACAGGCATGGAAAGGCAAGAGAAACAGATCCCCCATGCTGGATAGCCTGTAGGGGGAAGATGAATCTCTATAATATATGGCTTTGAAAACAAGAGGGGCTGAATTCCATGAGTTCATACAGCCAGTGTGACTTAAAACCTGGAGTTTCAGAAAAACCAGTGGGCTCAGTGTTAAAAGGGGTACCCGGACAGCTCAGTGAGTTAAGCCTCTACTCTTGGCTCAGGTCATGATCCCAGGGTCCTGGGATTGAGCCTCATTTCGGGCTCTCTGCTCAGCAGGGAGCCTGGTTCCCCCATCCCCCCACCTGCCTCTCTGCCTACTTGTGATCTCTGTCTGTCAAATAAATAAAATATTTTAAAAAGGCGGGGGCAGGAAGGTGAGAAGAAACTGAGTCCCCACCCTTAAAGAGACAGCAGAGTAAATAGGACAAGAAGATACAGCATAGAAGCAGTAGCTTGAAAGGCACCTGGGGCATATAAGAGGGAGAGTTATTTACTATTCTCAGAGTGAGTCCCAGAGGGACAGAGGCCCTGGGGAACTCTTCTAAATAAAAAGGAACTGGCAGGCACCATTTCTGTCCATTTCTCCCCATTATGAACATGTGGCCCCCTGCAAGACTTGCTACCTAACTTGCTAGAATTGTTGCCTCCAACTGCACACCCCACCCACTGCTTTGATGGGTCTGCTCTCTCCAAAATGCTCTTGGCCAGAGCCCATAGAGGGCAGTGCTGCAGGCCTGGGAGTGTGTAAGCTGTCCCTACAGTGGCTAGCAACACTCCAGTGTGACTCCTGCTGCAGAAGAAAGGGACAGATAACCACATACACCAGTCAGATGGGGACCCAGCAGAAGGCTGGATGCAGATAGCTGATCTGACTGCAGACCCTACCCACCAATGAAAGCTTCTCAGGGGATGACACAGGGAAAATGCCCTGCAGTTTGGTGTTACTGCAACTTTGGTAAACACCTGCTCTGATTCAACTAAAACCCAAGATGTCCTCACACTGACTCACTAACACCACAGGGACCAAACACTATTCACAACAGGTAAAAGAAAACCATTGCAGATGATTGGACTGAAGGAAAAGGCAGGCCAGCCCCAATATCAAGGCACATGCAACACACTTAGGAGACACCTCTAAGCACCAGGTTCTGGTGAACTGGGGACACTGCATTTCAGGGCACTATAGGACCTCTTCTTCATAAGACCATTACTTTCAAGCACAGCAGATGTAGCCTTCTTTCCTAACACAGAGAGATAGACACAGAAAGTTAGACAAAATGAGAAGACAGAGGATGGGTGCCTGTGGTTCAATCAGTTGAACATCTGACTCTTGATTTTGTCTCAGGTCATGATCTCAGTATCATGGGGCTTCATGCTCAGCCAGGAGTCTGCTTCTCTCCCTCTGCCCGTCCCCCTGCTCTAAGATAAAAAAAAAATAAATCTTTAAAAAAAGACAGAGGAATACATTAAAAATGAAAGAAAAGGACAAAAATCACAGCAAGAGACCTAAGCAAAATGGAGGTAAATAATATGCCTGATGGAGAATTTAAAGTAATGATCATAAAGATACTCACTGGACTTGATGAAAGAGTGGAGGACTTCAATGAGACCCTGAACAATGAGAAAAAAAAGAACCAATCAGAGATGAAGAACATAGTAAATAAAATTAAAAATGCACTAGATGGAATAAGTAGTAGATTAGATGAAACAAAAGAATGAATCGGTGACCTAGAGGAGAAATTAATGGAAAGTAATCAAGCTGAGAAAGTGAAAGAAAAAAATGCAAAATGAGAATAGATTTAGGGAATTTAGCAACACCTTCAAGTGTGATAACATTTGCATTATAGGGATCCCGAAGGAGGAGAGAGACAAAAGGGGGCAGAAAATTTATTTGAATAAGTAATAGATGAAAACTTCCTAAATATGGGGAAAGGAAATAGAAATCTAGATCCAGGAGGCAGAAAGCCCCCAACAAAATCAACCCAAGGAGGGCCACATTAAGACACATCATAATTAAAATGCAAAAAGTAGTGATGAAGAATTTTAAAAGCAGCAAGGGAAAAGAAAGCAGTTACACACAAGGGGAAACCCCATAAGGTTATCAGCAGAAGTTTCAGCAGAAACTTTGCAGGCTAGAAGAGGATGGCATTATATATTCAAAATGTTGAAAGCAAAAAACCTGCAGTCAAGAATATTCTATCCAGCCACGCCATCATTCAGCGTAGAAGGAGAGCTAATTTTTCAGACAAATGAAAGTTAAAGGAATTCATGACCTAGACTAAATCATCCCTATAAGAAATGTTAAAAAGGGACTCATTAAATGAAAAGGAAAGACCATAAACAAGAGTAAGAAAAGTAAAGAAGCACATAAGCAGTAAAAATAAGTGTATCTGAAAATAATCAGTGATGGGACTCACAAAATAAAGGGATGTAAAATATGATGCCATATACCTAAAATGTAGGGGGAGGAAGAGTAAAAAATGGGTTCAAACTTGAGTGACCATCAACTTAATATAGACTGTTTATGCAGAAGATGTTATATACAAACTTAATCATAACCACAAATCAAAAACCAGTAATAGGTACACAAAAAATAAATAGAAAAGAATCAAAATATGTCACTAAAGTAAGACAACTAACTGTGAGAAGAGAGCAAGGGAAGGATGGAAATATATATATACATACATGTATATATATATCTTTTTAAAAAAAGACCCATCTATATGCTGTCTATGAGTTACTCATTTCAGACCAATTAAGGCACATGTAGGTTGAAAGTGAAGGGATGGGGAAATATTTATCATGCAACTGGATGTGAAAAGAAAGCTGGGGTAGCAATACTTATATTGGGCAAAATAAACTTTAAAACAGAAGCTGTAACAAGAGACAGTGAAGGACACTATATAATCATTCAGGGGACAACACAGCAGAAGATATAACAATTGTCAATATTTATGCACCCAACATGGGAGCACCCAAATGTTTAAAGTAGTAATAACAAACATAAAGGAAATAAATGATAATAATTTAAACTTTAAGATTTGAGGTAATTTAAAACTTAAGTACTAAATAAACAATAGTAATATAATAATAGTAGGGGAATTTGTTTTTTTTAAAGGCTTTATCTACTGAGAGAGACAGAGTGAGCCAGAGAGCATAAGCTGGGGGGGGGGGGCGAGGGAGAAGCAGACTCCCTGCTGAGCAGGGAGCCTAAAGTGGGGCTCTATCCCAGGACCCTGAGATCATGACCTGAGCTGAAGTCAGCTGCTTAACGAACTGAGCTACCCAGGCACCCCAGAAGGGGACTTTAATACCCCACTTACATCAATAGATCATCCAAACAGAAAATCAATAAGGAAACAGTGCCTTTGAGTGACATATTGAACCAGATGGATTTAACAGATATATACAGAACATTCCACTGTGAAAGAGCAGAATACACATTCTTTTTAAGTGCACATGGAGCATTCTTCAGAATAAATCACATATTAGGCAGAAAACAAGTCTCAACAAATTCAAAAAGATCAAAGTCATACCATACAGCTTTTCTGACCCCAATGCTATGAAACTAGAAATCAACTACAAGAAAAAAATCTGGAAAGAGCACAAAAACCTGGAGGTTAAATAACATGCTACTAAACAGTGAATGAGCCAACCAAGAAGTCAAAGAAAAAATCAAAAAGTGTGTGAGAGCAAATGAAATGAAAACACAAGGTCTAGAAGGTTTGGGATGCAGCAAAAGCTCTTCTAAGATGGAAGTTTATAGGAATTCTAATCTTATCCCGAGAAGCAAGAAAAATCTCGAATAAACAACCTAACCTTAAACCCAAAGGAGCTAGAAAAAGAAGAGCAAACAAAACCCCAAACCATGAGAAGGAAGGAAATAATAAAGATTAGTGCAGAAATAAATAATATAGAAACTAAAGAAACAATAGAACTGACCAACGAAATCAGGAACTGATTCTTTGAAAAGATTAATAAAATTGAAAAATTTTTAGCCAGATTAATCAAGAAGAAAAAGAGAGGACTCAAATACACAAAATCACAAATAAAAGGGGATAAATAACAACCAAAATTGCAAAAATACAAAGGATCATAAGAGTATATTATGAAAAATTATATGCCAACATATAATTGGACAACCTAGAAGAAGTAGATAAATTACCAGAAACATATAATCTCCCAAAACTCAACCAGGAAGAAATGAAAAATTTGAACAGACCGATTAACAGCAATGAAATTGAATCAGTAATCAAAAAACTCCCAACAAAAAAAGTCCAGGACCACAAGGCTTCATAGTTGAATTCTACCAAATATTTATTTCATTTTTTTATTTTCTCTATTTCTTTATTTTTAAAATTTTGTTTTTTCAGTGTTCCAAGATTCATTGTTTATGCACCACACCCAATGCTCCATGCAATATGTGCTATTTTATTTTTTTAAATATTTTATTTATTTATTTTACAGAGAGAGAAGGGAGGAAGAAGCAGAGGGAGAGAATCTTAAGCAGACTCCCTGCTGAGTGGGGAGCTCAATGTGGGGCACAATCTCAGGACCCCAAGATCATGATCTGAACCAAAATCAAGAGGCAGACATTTAGGGGTGCCTGGGTGGCTCAGTGGTTAAAGCCTCTGCCTTCGGCTCAGGTCATGATCCCAGGGTCCTGGGATCGAGCCTCGCATCGGGCTCTCTGCTCAGCAGGGAGCCTGCCTCCTCCTCCTCTCTCTCTGCCTGCCTCTCTGCCTACTTGTGATCTGTCTGTCAAATAAATAAAAATCTTTAAAAAAAAAAAGAGGCAGACATTTAACCAACTGAGCTACCCAGGTGTCCCTCTACCAAACATTTAAAGAAGAGTAAATACCTATTCTTCCCAAACTATTCCAAAAAACAGAAGAGGAAGGAAAAGTTCCAAATTTATTCTGTGAGGTGAGCATTACCTTGATACCAAAGCCAGATAATGACACCACAAAAAAGAGAATTACAGGCCAATGCATCTCATGAATGTAGTTGCAAAAATCCTCAACAACTTATTAGTAAGCCAAATCTAATAATACATTAAAAAATAATTAACCACAACCAAGTGGGATTTATTCCAGAATGCAAGGGTTGTGTGATTCACAAAACAATCAGTGTGGTACAACACATCAATGAGAGAAAGGATAAAAATCATAGAATCATTTCAATAGATGTGGAAAAAGCTTTTGAGAAAGGACAACATCCATTCCTGATAAAAACCCTCAATAGGGGTGCCTGGGTGGCTCAGTGGGTTAAAGCCTGTGCCTTTGGCTGGGGTCATGATCCTGGGGTCCTAGGATCGAGCCCTGCATCAGGATCTCTGCTTGGCGGGGAGCCTGCTTCCTCCTCTCTCTCTGCCTGTCTCTCTGCCTACTTGTGATCTCTGTCTGTCAAATAAATAAATAAAATCTTTAAAAAAACCCTCAATAAAGTAGGCTGAGAAGGAACATCTCAACATAATAAAGGCTATATATGAAAACCCACTGCTAACATCCTACTCAATGGTGTAAAGCTGAGAACTTTCCTCCTAAGACCAGGAAAAAGACAAGGGTGTCCCCTCTTACTTTTATTTAACATAGTACTGGAAATCATTGTCTTAGCAACTATACAGTAAAAAGGAATAAAAGGCATCCAAATCGGTAAGGAAGAAGTAAAACTTTCATTATTTGCAGATAACAAGACATTATATATAGAAAACCCTAAACCCATCCCCAAATTACTAGAACTATTAAATGAACCCAGTAAAGTCACAGGAAACAAAATTGATGTACAGAAACCTGTTGCTTTTCTACACACTAATAATGAAGCAGCAGAAAGGGAAAAGAAGAAAGCAAACCCATTTACAATTGCACCAAAAATAATAAAATAACTTAGGAATAAACCTAATCAAGTAGATGAAAGACCTGTACTCTGGAAACTATAAAACACTAATAAAAGAAATTGAAGAACTGAGGTATCACAAATCTGGATTTCAAGTGATATTACAAAGCTGTGATTACCAAATAAATATGGTACTGGCACAAAAAGAGACACATAGATCAACGGAACAGAACAGAAACCAGGAAACAAACCCATGATTATATGGTCAATTAATCCTCAACAAAACAGGGAAGAATATGTAATGGGAAAAAGGCAGTTTCTTAAACAAATTGTGTTGGGAAAACTGGATAGCTACATGACAAAGAATGAAACTTGACTACTCTCTTACACCATACACAAAAATAAACTCAAAATGGATTGAAGACCTAAATGTGAGACCTGAAACCATAAAATTCCTGGAGAGAGTGCAGGCAGTAATCTCTCTGACATCAGTTGTAACATTTTTCTGGATATGTCTCCTAAGGCAAGGGAAACAAATCAAAAAGAAGCTATTATGACTACATCAAAATAAAAAGCTTCTGCACAGGAGAGTCAAGATGGTGGAGCAGTAGCAGACTGAGATGGCATCAGGTTGCAGGAGTTAAGCTAGATAGTTATTAAACCATTTCAAACACCTAAAAGCCCAACAGGAGATCAAAGAGAAGAAGAGCAACAATTCTAGAAACAGAAAATCGACCACTCTCTAAAAGGTAGGAGGTGCAGAGAAGTGAATCTGAAGCAAGGGGAAGATAGATGGCGGGGGGAGGGGCTGGCTCCCCGCAAGCGGCAGAGCAGTGGGGCACAAAATCCGAACTTTTAAAAGTCTGATCCACTGAGGAACATCGCTCCAGAAGCCCTCGTGGGGACAGTGTGATCTCAGGTCCCGCGGGGTCACAGAAGGATTGGGGGTGTCTGAGTGTAGCAGAGCTTGCAGGTATCAGAGCGGGGAAGCCAGCTACAGAGACAGAGCCGAGGAGTGAGCTCTCAGCTTGAAGTCACCTTAAACTGTGATCCATGGCACATTTGGGCCTCTGCTCTTTGAGCAGGGACCCCACAAGTGGCAGATCTGGGGAGACTCACCTTCCTTCTCTGGAGGCAAGAATCTGCTGTGTTTGGTGAGTCCAAACAGAGAGATAGAAACGCTCAGTCACAGGTCGGGTGAGCACGGAGTGCAGCCAGAGACCAGGGAGACAGGAGGGATTGACTGCTTTTCTCCAAGGGCGCACTGAGGAGTGGGGCCCCAAGTTCTCCACTCCTCAGGGCCAGAGATTGGGAGGCTGCCATCTTCATTCCATCTTCCAGAGCTCTATGGAAAGCATTCAGGGAACAAAAGCTCCTGAGAGCAACTGGAGCAGATTACTTAGCTCGGCTCCTGGCAAGAGCCTCGCAATTTCGCCTCGGGCAAAGACATTTGAGAATCACTGCGACAGGCCGCTCCTGCAGAAGATCAGCAAGAACATTCAGCCAAGACCAAGCTTACTGATCAAGGAGAACAGCGGAATTCCAGAAGAGGGGAAAGCAAAGCATGGAATCCATGGCTTTCTTCCCATGATTCTTTAGTCTTGGAAAGTTAATTAATTTTCTTAATTTTATTTTTTTCTTATCCTAATTTTAACTTTTCCTCTTTCCTCTTTTAACATTTTTAAACTAGTTTATCTTAACAATACCTTTCTTAAAAAAATCTTTTTAAACCTTCATTATTATAGTCATATTTTATCCTTCACTGTATCTAACTTTATTTTTTGTATACATATAGGGTTTTTTCTTCTAAAAAATTTTGGGATACAATTTCTTCTAATAGATCAAAATATAACCTAAATCTAGCCACAGGGCTTTGTTCTAGTTTCCAGCCTGAGCAAATTCTCACCACTTTCTTTTTCTTTCTTTCCTCAACCAACTTATCAATTCCTTTTTTAGAATTTTTTAAAAATTTTCATCTTTACAGTCATATTCCATCCCTTCATCATGTTTACCCTTGTTTTACCCTTATATATGTATGTTTTCCTTTCTTTAAAATTTTGGGAAGTAGTTTCTTCTAAGAGACCAAAATACACCCAAAATCAAGTAGGTGGCTCTATTCTATTCACCAGTCTTATATATATATTTTTTTAAATTTTTTTTGCTATCTTTTTTAAAGATTTTTATTTATTTATTTGTTAGAGAGAGAGAGGGAGCGAGCATGAGCACAGGCAGACAGAGTGGTAGGCAGAGGCAGAGGGAGAAGCAGGCTCCCCGCTGAGCAAGGAGCCCGATGTGGGACTCAATCCCAGGACGCTGGGATCATGACCTGAGCCGAAGGCAGCCGCTTAACCAACTGAGCCACCCAGGCGTCCCGATTTTTTAATTTTTTAAAAATTTATTTTTACCCCTTTTCTTCTCCCCCTGATTTGGGGTCTCCTCTGATTTGGTTAGCATACATTTTTTCTGGGGTCTTTGCCAACCCTTTTAGTATTTTATTCTCTCATTCATATATTCTTATCTGGATAAAATGACAAGGTAGAAAAACTCACCACAAAAAAAAAAGAACAAGAGGCAGTACGGAAAGCTAGGGACCTAATCAATATGGACATTGGTAATATGTCAAATCTAGAGTTCAGAATGACGATTCTCAAGGTGCTAGCTGGGCTTAAAAAAGGCATGGAAGATAGTAGAGAAATGCTCTCTGAAGAAATAAAAGCCCTTTTTTGGAGAAATAAAAGAACGAAAATCTAACCAAACTGAAATTTAAAAAACTATTAATGAGTTGCAATAAAAAATGGAGGCTCTTACTGCTAGGATAAATGAAGCAGAAGAGAGAATTAGTGATATAGAAGACCAAATGATGGGGGGCGCCTGGGTGGCTCAGTGGGTTAAGCTGCTGCCTTCGGCTCAGGTCATGATCTCAGGGTCCTGGGATCGAGCCCCGCATCGGGCTCTCTGCTCAGCAGGGAGCCTGCAATAGAAGACAAAATGATGGAGAATAAAGAAGCTGAGCAAAAGAGAGACAAACAACTACTGGACCATGAGGGGAGAATTCAAGAGATAAGTGATACCATAAGATGAAACAATATTAGAATAATTGGGATTCCAGAAGAAGAAGAAAAAAGAGAGACAGGGGTAGAGAGTATATTGGAGTGAATTATTGTAGAGAATTTCCCTAATATGGCAAAGGGAGCAAGCATCAAAAATCCAAGAGGCAAAGAAAATCCCCCTCAAAATCAATAAAAATAGGTTCACACCCTGTCATCTAATAGTAAAACTTACAAGTCTTAGTGACAAAGAGAAAATCCTGAAAGCAGCCTGGGACAAGTCTGTAACATACAATGGTAAAAATATTAGATAGGCAGCATACTTATCCACAGAAACCTGGCAGGCCAGAAAGAACTAGCATGATATGTTCAGAGCACTAAATGAGAAAAACATGCAGCCAAGAATACTATATCCAGTTAGGCTATCATTGAAAATAGAAGGAGAGATAAAAAGCTTCCAGGACAAACAAAAACTAAAAGAATTTGTAAACACCAAATCAGCCAGGCAGGAAATATTGAAAGGTGTCCTTTAAGCAAAGAGTGAGCCTAAAAGTAGTAGCCAGAAAAGAACAGAGACAATATACAGTAACAGTCACCTTAAAGGCAATACAATGGCACTAAATTCATATCTTTCAATAATTAACCTGAATGTAAATGGGCTAAATGCTGCAATCAAAGACACAGGGTATCAGAATGGATAAAAAACCAAAACCCATCAATATGCTGTCTATAAGAAACTCATTTTAGACCCAAAGACACCTCCAGAATTGAAGTGAGGGGGTGGAAAACAATTTACTATGCTAATGAACAACAAAAGAAAGCTGGGGTGGCAATCCCTGTATCAGATAAATTAAATTTTAAGCCAGACTTAAGAGATGAGGAAGGACACTATATCATACTCAAAGGTTCTGTCCAACAAGAAGATATAACCATTTTAAATATCTATGCCCCTAATATGGGAGCAGCCAACTATATAAACCAATTAATAACAAAATGAAAGAAACACATCGACAATAATACAATAATTGTAGGGGACTTTAAAACTCCTCTCACCAAAATGGACAGCTTATCCAAGAAAAAGATCAACAAGGAAATAAAGGCCTTAAATGACACACCGGACCAGATGGACATCACAGATATATTCACAACATTCCATCCCAAAACAACAGAATACACATTCTTCTCTAGTGTACATGGAACATTCTCCAGAATAGATCACATCCTGGGTCACAAATCAGGTCTCACCTGGTACCAAAAGATTGAGATCATTCCCTGCATATTTTCAGACCACAATGCTCTGAAGTTAGAACTCAATAACAAGAGGAAAGCTGCAAAGAACCCAAATACATGGAGGCTAAAGAGCATTCTACTAAAGAATGAATGGGTCAACCAGGAATTTAAAGAAGAATTGAAAAAAATTCATGGAAACAAATGAAGGTGAAAACACAGCTGTTCAAAATCTGTGGGACATAGCAAAGGCGGTCCTGACAGGAAAGTATATAGTGATACAAGCCTTTCTCAAGAAACAAGAAAGGTCTCAAGTATTCAACCTAACCCTACACGTACAGGAGCTGGAGAAAGAACAGCAAAGAAAGTCTAAACCCAGCAGAAGAGGAGAAATAGTAAAGATCAGAGCAGAAATCAATGAATTAGAGACCAAAAAACAAAACAAAACAAAACAAAACCAGTAGAACAAATCAACGAAACTAGGAGCCGGTTCTTCGAAAGAATTAATAAGACTGATGAACCCCTGGCCAGACTTATCTAAAAGAAAAGAGAAAGGACCCACATAAAAAAATCATGAATGAAAGAGGAGAGATCACAACCAACACCACAGAAATACAAACAATTATAAGAACATATTATGAGTAACTATATGCCAGCAAATTGGACAATCTGGAAGAAATGGATACATTCCTAGAGATGTATGAACTACCAAAACTGAACCAGGAAGAAATAGAAAACCTGTACCAGTAAGGAGATTGAAGCAGTCATCAAAAATCTCCCAACAAACAAGAGCCCAGGGCCAGATGGCTTCCCAGTAGAATTCTAAAGAACATTTAAAGAAGAATTAATACCTATTCTCCTGAAACTGTTCCAAAAAATAAAAATGGAAGGAAAACTTCCAAACTCATTTTATGAGGACAGCATCACCTTGATCCCAAAACCAGACAGAGACCCCATCAAAAAATAGAATTACAGACCAATATCCTTGATGAACACAGATGCGAAAATTCTCACCAAAATACTAGCCAATAGGATCCAACAGTATATTAAAAGGATTATTCACCACGACCAAGTGGGATTTATTCCTGTGCTGCAAGGTTGGTTCAACATCTGCAAATCAATCAATGTGATACAATACATTAATAAAAGAAAGAACAAGAACCATATGATACTCTCAATAGATGCTGAAAAAGCATTGACAAAGTACAGCATTCTTTCTTCATCAAAACTCTTCAAAGTGTAGGGATAGAGTTAGTACCTACCTCAACATCATCAAAGTCATCTACGAAAAACCCCCAGCGACTATCATTTTCAACAGAGAAAAACTGAGAGCTTTTCTGCTAAGGTCAGGAACATGGCAGGGATGTCCATTATTACCACTGCTATTCAACATATTACTACAAGTCATAGCCTCAGCAACCAAGCAACAGAAAGAAATTAAAGGCATCCAAATCAGCAAAGAAGAAGTCAAACTCTCACTCTTTGCCGATGATATGATACTTTATGTGGAAAACCCAAAAGACTCCACTCCAAATCTGCTAAAACTTGTACAGGAATTCAGTAAAGTGTCAGGATACAAAATCAATGCACAGAAATCAGTTGTATTTCTATAAACCAACAGCAAGACAGAAGAAAGAGAAATTAAGGAGTCAATCCCATTTACAATTGCACCCAAAACCATTAGATCCTTAGGAATAAACCTAACAAAAGACGCAAAGAATTTGTACTCAGAAAACTATAAAGTACTCATGAAAGAAATTGAGGAAGACACAGAGAAATGGAGAAACATTCCATGCTCATGGATTGGAAGAACAAATATTGTGAAAATGTCTATGCTACCTAAAGCAATCTACATGTTTACTGCAAACCCTATCAAAATACCATCAATTTTTTTTCAAAGAAATGGAACAAATAATCCAAAAATTTATGTCGAACCAGAAAAGACCTCAAATAGTCAGAGGAATGTTAAAAAAGAAAGCCAAAGTTGGTGGCCTCCCAATTCCAGACTTCAGTTCCTATTACAGAACTGTCATCATCAAGACAGTATGGCACTGGCACAAAAACAGACACATAGATCAATGGAACAGAATAGATAGCCCAGACATAGACCTTCCATTTTTTTTTTTAAGGTTTTTTTTTTATTTGACAGACAGATCACAAGTAGGCATAGAGGCAGGCAGAGAGAGACAGGAGGAGGCAGGCTCCCTGCTGAGCAGAGAGCCCGATGCGGGACTCGATCCCAGGACCCTGAGATCATGACCTGAGCCGAAGGCAGAGGCTTTAACCACTGAGCCACCCAGGCACCCTAGACCTTCAACTTTATGGTCAACTCATCTTTGGTAAAGCAGGAAACAATGTCCAATGGAAAAAAGACAGTCTCTTCAACAAATTATGTTGGGGAAATTGGACAGCCACATGCAGAAAATTGAAACTGGACCATTTCCTTACACCCCACACAAAAATAGACTCAAAATGGATGAAAGACTTCAATGTGAGAAAGGAAACTATCAAAATCCTTGAGGAGAACACAGGCAGCCACCTCTTCAACCTCAGCTGCAACAACTTCTTCCTAGAAACATTGCCAAAGGCAAGGGAAGCAAGGGCAAAAATGAACTATTGGGATTTCATCAAGATCAAAAGCTTTTGCACAGCAAAGGAAACAGTCAACAAATCCAAAAGACAACTGACAGAATGGGAGAAGATATTTGCAAACGACATATCAGATAAAGGGCTAGTATTCAAAATCTCTAAAGAACAAATAATCCAATCAAGAAATGGGCAGAGGACATGAACAAACATTTCTGCAAAGATGACATCCAGATGGCCAACAGACACATGAAAAAGTGGTCAACATCACTGGGCATCAGGGAAATACAAATCAAAACCATAATGAGATACCACCTCACACCAATCAATCAGAATGGCTAAAATTAACAAGTCAGGAAATAACAGATGCTGACGAGGATGCAGAGAAAGGGAAACCCTCCTACACTGTTGGTGAGAATGCAAGCTGGTGCAACCACTCTAGAAAACAGCATGGAGGTTCCACAAAAAGTTGAAAATAGAGCTACCTTACGACCCAGCAATCGCACTACTGGGTATTTACCCTAAAGATACAAACGTAGTGATCCGAAGGGGCATGTACACCTGAATGTTTATAGCAGCAATATCCACAACAGCCAAACTATGGAAAGAACCTAGATGTCCATCAACAGACAAATGGATAAAGAAGAAGTGGTATATATACATGTAATGGAATACTATGCAGCCATCAAAAATAGTGAAATCTTGCCATTTGCAACAACATGGATGGAACTAGAGGGTATTATGCTGAGCGAAATAAGTCAATCAGAGAAAGACAATTATCATATGATCTCCCTGATATGAGGAATTTGAGAGGCAAAGTGGGGAGTTTGGGGTGTAGGGAAGGAAAAAAGGAAATAAGGTGGGATCGGGAGGGAGACAAACCATGAGACAAAAGAAACTGAGGGTTGTCATAGGGAGGGGGGTATGGAGAGGGTGGTTATGGACATTGGGGAGGTTATGTGTTATGGTGAGTGCTGTGAAGTGTGTAAGCCTGACGATTCACAGACCTTTACCCCTGGGCCAAATAATATGTTATATGTCAATTAAAATAATAAAAAAAAGCTTTTGCACAGTGAAGGAAATAATCAACAAAACAAAAAGACAACATAATGAATGGGAGAAGATGTTTGCAAATGACATATCTAATAAAGGGTTAGTATCGAAAAACATATAAAGAACTGATACAAATCAATAAACTTCAAGATAATCCAGTCAAAAGTGGGTAGAACACATGAACAGACATTTTTCTAAGGAAGACATACAGATGGTCAGCAGACATGAAAATATGCTCAACATCACTTATCATCATGGAAACACAAATGAAAACCACTATGAGAGATCACCTTACATCTGTTAGAGAGGCTAAAACCCAAACTCAAGAAATGGCAAGTGTTGATGAGGATGTGGAGAAAAAAGACCCCTTGTGCACTGTTGGTTGGAATGCAAACTTGCGCAGCCACTGTGAAAATGGTATGGAAGTTCCCAAAAAATTAAAAATAGAATTGCCCTATGATCCAGGAACCACATTACTGGGTATTTAGTCAAAGAATATAAAAACACTAATTTGAAAGGATATGTATACCCTATGTTTATTGCAGCATTTCTTACAATAGCCAAGTTATGGAAGTGCAAGTTTTCATCACTAAATAAATGGATAAAGAAAAATTCCTATAGATAGATAGATAGATAGATAGATAGATAGATAGATAGATAGATGATAGATAGGAATATTAGTCAGCTATCAAAAAGAACGAAATCTTGCCATTTGCAACAACATGGATGGAGGTAGAGGGAATAATACTAAACAATAAGTCAGCCAGAGAAGGACAAATACCATATCATTCCACTCATATATGGAATTTAAGAAACAAAACAAATGAACAAAGGAAAAAAAAGGAGATACAAACCAAGAAAAGACTCAACTGCAGAGAACAAACTGATAGTTACTAGAGGGGAGGTGGTGGGGGGATGGGTGAAATAGGTGAAGGGGATTAAGGAGTGCACTTGTTATGATGAGCAATGTATATGTATAGAGTAATGTATAGAATCCTATGTATAGAATACTATACATAGAATGTATAGAATTTTTGAATCACTATATTGTACACCTGGAACATGTAATAATGCATGTTAACTATACTGGGATTAAAATAAAAACTTTATATATATATGTATATATAATACAAATAAAAATATAGAATTAGGTCATCTAAAATATTAACTGCATGGTAAAAAGGAAACCACATAAAAGTTTTCAAAATGAAAAATAAGTTTCCCTTCCCCCAACTCCTCTGCCCAGAAGTAAACGCTTTAAACCAACTCGTTTTGAAATATGTTTCTCTGGTATTTAATAGTATTATTTCAGATAATAAACATAAAATTGTATGTCTTACATATATTCTGTCAATGTCCCACTCTGAAGAATGAGGAATTTGGCTCACACCACCTGATATGACCTGATTTTGTTATATTATTGTTTTCACATAATCCAGGTTTATGTGATTTCATTTTGTAACTTTGTCTTTAGATTAATTATAAAATGATAAAGCAAATAAAATAGCACTTGTACTATTAGGTTTATGTAAATTTATGTGAATACTATTCACTACAGGAGATTCCTCCTATAGAAATATCCATGTCACCAAACTTGAGAAAGGATTTTAAAAGCATCAAATTCTAGTTGTTTCTTTCAGATCATAGTCAACTGCCATTGTTTCACCTATTTCAAGCTTTCATGTATAACATTGTTTTCTTTCTATAACAACTTTTGTAAGGCATTTTTCTTACAGATGTGTAGGTGGCAAATTATCTGCATTTTTGCATATCTGAAAATGTATTTTATTCTTACACTTGTAGAATGGCTAAGCATGAACTCTAAGTTCCTAATCATCCCCCTCCCCCTGCCAAGTTTTAAAAGCATCATTCCACTGTTTCTCAAAGTTATTTTAATTTCTTTTATCCCTGGGATTCTGAAGTTATGCAAATTCACCTCTCTCATCATGGTTCCTGTTGCTCAATTCCTCTCCCATAGGTAACTTTTACTTCTCTCATATGCATCCTTCCAGAGTCATTTTATGAATACACTGTTGGAGGAAAGCATCAATAAGATGTGACCACCAGTTGACCCCAGAGTTGGACCTGGGCAATAGGAGGCTCCCCGCCCCTCTCCTATCCTTGCATTGCATGTTCCCCTTGCGTTCCCCACTTGAAGAAGCTGCTCCTAGGACACAAACTTGAGACAGAAATGTGGTGTTGAGGGTATTTGGACTGGGTAAGTGACTGAATCCAGTAAAGGCCTCAATAGAAACTTAAGATTCGGACAGGGGCATGTGGAAATGTAAGCACCCAAGAGAAGCCTTGTAAATAAGTTCCCTTGCTTATTCAGCTTGCTACCTACCCAATATGCAGTGGCTTGCCTCTTTCTTTAGTCTCCTCTTGCCCTCTGTATATGAATGCCACCTTCATATTATACCTGAAAAACTTCCAAGGTTGTGAATCAACAACTATTACATACATATGTGCTAGTAAATAACACTTTCTATATTCTTTCCTTCTTTTCTATTTTTTGCAAGCGTTAGTGTACTATTTTCTTATTTAACATGATATCATGACAATCTTTACAGATCATTACCTGAAAAATTTCCACATTTTTTGACAACTGTCAAAAAATTTTTTTGTACAGATATGCCTTATTTAACCAGTGCCTCTTTGAACATTTTGAGTGTTTTCCAATCTTTTGTAATCACAAACAATGCCACAATGAATAAGCATGTACAAATGGCTTAGGATAAATTCCCAAAAGTTGTGCTGTTGATTCAGCAGGTATGTAAATTTGTAATTTTGATAAATATTGCCAGTTTACCTCCATGAAGGTTTACCAATTCATACTCTCAGCAGCAACATACAAGAGAGATTCTTTCCTCTCATTAGTCCAACAGAGCATGTGATTTCATTTTCACCAATGAAACATTTCATTGTAACCAATCTCAAAACTATTTTATGTCAGCATAATTTTATGTTATAATAAGTAAGGATAAGCCTTTAAAATACGTTTAAGAATGATTTGCATTTCCTTTTCTGTGAACTGCATGTTCATAATCTTCCCTACTTTTCTATTGTGTTCTTGATCTGCTCTTAATTTGTAGGAATTTTTTACATATTAGGGAAAGTAGCACTTTATGGTATAAATTGTAAATATTTTTCTAAGTTGAAGTTTGTCTTTTGGCTTTAGGTTTTAGATTTTTTCCTCAGTATTTTCCTTTATGGCCTCAGGATTTTTAATCTTTAAGGCCACCCCCAAAGATTATGAAAGTATTCTTCCATTTATTTTCAGTTTTATTTTACTTTAAAATAAAAATATCTTTTCAATAGATTCCTGCCTCACGTTGAGGCCTTTTATCCATTTTGAGTTTATCTTTGTGTATCATGTAAGAGAATGGTTGAGTTTCATTCTTCTATATATAGCTGTCTAATTTTCCCAGCACCATTTATTGAAGACACTGTCTTTTTTCTACTATATATTTTGTCCTGCTTTGTTGAAGATTATTTGACCATAGAGTTGAGGGTCCATATTTGGGCTCTCTACTCTGTTCCACTGGTCTATGTGTCTGTTTTTGTGCCAATACCATGCTGTCTTGGTGATCACAGCTTTGTAGTAAAGCTTGAAATCAGGCAACATGACGCCCCCAGTTTTGTTTTTCTTTCTCAACATTTCCTTAGCAATTCAGGGTCTCTTCTGGTTCCATACAAATTTTAGGATTGCTTGTTCCAGCTCTCTGAAAAATGCCGGTGGAATTTTGATCGGGATGGCTTTGAACGTATAGATGGCTCTAGGCAGTATAAACATTTTAACAAGGTTTATTCTTCTGATTCATGAGCATGGAATGCTCTTCCATCTTTTTGTGTCTTCTTCAGTTTCTTTCATGAGTGTTCTTTAGTTCCTCGAGTACAGATCCTTTACCTCTTTGGTTAGGTTTATTCCGAGGTATCTTGTGGTTCTTGGTGCTATAGTAAATGGAACTGTTTCTCTAATTTCCCTTTCTATATTTTAATTGTTAGCATATAAGAAAGCAACTGATTTCTGTACATTGATTTTGTATCGTGCCACATTACTGAATTGCTGTATGAGTTCTAGTAGTTTGGGGGTGGAGTCTTTTGGGTTTCCATAAAAAGTATCATGTCATCTGTGAAGAGAGAGAGTTTGACTTCTTTGCCAATTTGAATATGTTTTATTTCTTTTTGTTGTCTGATTGCTGTTGCTAGGTCTTCTAGTACTATGTTGAACAACAGTGGCGAGAGTGGACATCCTTGTTGTGTTCCTGATCTCAAAGGGAAGGCAGTCAGCTTTTCTCCGCTGAGAAAGATATTCACTGTGGGTTTTTAATAGATAGATTTTATGAAGCTGAGGAATGTTCCCCCATCCCTATACTTTGAAGCATTTTAATCTGAAATGGATGCTGTATCTTGTCAAATGCTTTTTCTGCATCAATTGAGAGGACCACGTGGTTCTTCTCTCTTTTCTTATTGATTTGTTCTTTCACATTGATTGATTTGTGAATGTTGAACCACCTTTGCATCCAAAGGACAAATACTGGTCATAGTGGGTAAGCTTTTTAATGTACTGTTGGATCCTATTAGCTAGGATCTTGTTGAGAATCTTGGCATCCATATTCATCAGGGATATTGGTCTGAAATTCTCCTTTTTGGTGGGGTCTTTGCCTGGTTTGGGGATCAGGGTATTGCTGGCTTCATAAAAAGAGTCTGGAAATTTTCCTTCTGTTTCTATTTTTTGAAACATCTTAAGGAGAATAGGTATTATTTCTTCCTTGAATGTTTGGTAGACTTCTCCAGGGAACCTGTCAGGTCCTGGGCTCTTGTCTTTTTGGGAGGTTTTTGATCACTACTTCCATCTCATTACAAGATATTGGTCTATTCAGTTTGTCAATTTCTTCCTGATTCAGTTTTGGAAGTTTATAGGTTTCCAGGAATGCATCCATTTCATCTAGGTTGCTTAACTTATTGGCATATAACTATTGACAATAACTTCTGATGATCTATCAAAATCCTAGAGGAGAACATAGGCAGTAACCTCTTTGACATTGGCCACAGCAACTTCTTTCAAGACATGTCCCCAAAGGCAAAGGAAATGAAAGTGAAAATGAACTTTTGGGACTTCATCAAGATCAAAAGTTTCTGCACAGCAAAGAAAATGTCAAGAAAACAAAGAAGCAACCCATGGAATGGGAGAAGATATTCACAAATGACAGTACAGACAAAGGGCTGATATCCAAGATCTATAAAGAACTCCTCAAACTCGACACACACAAAACAGATAATCATGTCAAAAAATTGGCAGAAGACATGAACAGACAATTCTCCGAAGAAGACATAGAAATGGCTAACAGACACATGAAAAAATGTTCATCATCATTAGCTATCAGGGAGATTCAAATCAAAACCACATTGAGATACCACCTTATACCAGTTAGGTGTAAATTAACAAGACAGTAAACAACAAGTGTTGGAGACAATGGGGAGAAAGGGGAACCCTCTTACACTCTTGGTGGGAATGCAAGTTGGTGCAGCCACTTTGGAAAACAGTGTGGAGATTCCTTAAGAAATTAAAAATAGAGCTTCCCTATGACCCTGCAATTGCACTACTGGGTATTTATCCCAAAGATACAGATGTAGTGAAAAGAAGGGCCATCTGTACCCCAATGTTCATAGCAGCAATGGCCATGGTCTCCAAACTGTGGAAAGAACCAAGATGCCCTTCAACAGACGAACAGATAAAGAAGATATGGTCCATATATACAATGGAGTATTATGCCTCCATCAGAAAGGATGAATACTCAACTTTTGTATCAACATGGATGGGACTGGAGAAGATTATGCTGTGTGAAATAAGTCAAGCAGAGAGAGTCAATTATCATATGGTTTCACTTACTTGTGGAGAATAAGGAATAACATGGAGGATATTGGGAGATGGAGAGGAGAAGTGAGTTGGGGAAAATTGGGGGGGAGACAAACCATGAGACTGTGGACTGAGAAACAAACTGAAAGTTTTGGTGGGGCGGTTTGGTGAGCCTGGTGGTGGGTATTAAGGAGGGCTCATATTGCATGGAGCACTGGGTGTGGTGTATAAACAATGACGTTTAGAATGCTGAAAATAAAATAAAATAAAATAAAATAAATCTTTTCAAGTCAGAATTTACCTTGGTATAAGATGTTAGGTATGAATCAAATTTTTAGTTTTTAGATGGCTACCCAGTTTAATTAAAATTCAGAATAATCCATCTCTTTTCCATGGATATAAACTGTTACTTTTATCAAAATAAATTTTCATATGTAGTTTACTTCTATTATTCTCTATTGATTTTTAAATTGTTTTATCTCTATAATATATTTTAATATCTGGTAGTGCTAGTTCCTTCTTATTTGTGTCTGTTTTCTGAGTTTTTGTATGTAATCTTGCCTTATTTTTTCCAAGTGAAATTTAGAATCTGTTTGTGAGTTGCAAATAAAATTTCTGTTATTATTCTTAATGAGACTACATTACTTAGGGAAAATTGACATTTTTGTTACAACACACCCTACTAATCATGAAATGTGGTTTGTCTTTGCATTTCCCACATTTCCTTCTGCACTTTCCACTGGCATTTGAAAGTTTTCCATTACATCTCCTATTATGTTCATTTCTAAGTATTTTGCATGTATGTATGACTACTGTAACTTGAGATATTTTCCTGCTTCTTTTAATTGCCTGTAGTTTGTAAATGTGATAATTGTGTACATTTTTATACCCAGCCACATTATTTCATTCTATTATTATTTATAAATGTTTTTCAGTTGGTTCTCTTATATTTCAAAAGTGTATACTGATATTAGCTATAAATATGATAATATTAGACTGTTATAAATTTTATACCTTTAATTTAACTCTCTTGTCTATTTTTGTTGTCAGTGCCTCCAGAGCAATTGTCTATAAGAGTAGACACCCTTGTTTTGTTTGTGACTCAAATGGCAATCCTTCTATTGTTCTGCATGTATGTATATATTTAATCTGGTCAAGAAATTTCCCATCTATTCCTATTATTAAGAGTTTAAAAATTCCTGGCAAAAATGTCTAGAGACAGCTGGTGGTGGTGGCTACACAGAATTATGAATATACTTATGCCATTGACTTACACACTTAAAAATGGTTAAGCTGGTATGTTTTATGTTATGTATATTTTGCCACAATAAAAATATAGCAAAGAAAAAATAATTTCTTGATGGAGGTTGATTTTTCCCAAATGCATCTATGCAGAAGATATAATAACATTTTTCTATATTCCTTTAACAAGATGCAATATAGCACCGTGGAGAAGTACACAGGCTCTGAGCCATCTTGCTTATGTTCAAATTCCAGCTCTGCTGCTCTCTAGCTGTATAACCTTGGGGAAATCACTTAAGCCTCTGTGTCTGTTTTGTTCTCTCTAAATCATGACAAAAATAGTGCCTACCTCCTAACAGTTTTACTGAGGATGAAATAAATTGATGTACACAGAGCACTTAGAACAATACCTAGCACATAGGAAGTATTACATGAGTTAATGTGGTGGATTATTTTAATATATTTTCCATATCCCAGGCATAAAACCCTAATTAGTAATGGGGAAGTATCCTGCTGGAAACCATGTACTAATATTTCATTTAGAATTTTTCATTATAAATCACATATGGGATTGGGTTCTAGTTTTCTTTTTTGTGTAATCTTTGTTGGATTTTGATATCTATGTTTGGCTTTGTTTATAAAAAGAACATGGGAAATTTCCTTGCTTTTCTATGCAGTGGGTTAAAAGAATAGTTGTCTGTTCTTTAGATCTTTATTCTTCTGTAACATCAACTAAGTCTAGTGCTCAGTTGACAAATTAGAAATCTTTTTCTACTTAGATATCTCTATAAATTTTGTTGTCAGTTTGGGAAAAATTATATTATCTTAGAAAACCATTTCTTACATCCAGTTTTCACATGTGCTTTTGGGCATTGGTCAGGTGGCCTGGTAAGTGGGGAACCCTCCCACTTGCCAAACGAGGGAGGATTTACTTGGGCAGTGAAGAGATTTAGTTACTTCCCTTCTGGGAACCAATGCTTTGATTGGCTTTATTGTCTTCACATCTGTTTTGGGGAATTTGGATTTTTCCTCACACTCTATTTTGCTTTTTTTCTTAGGTCTTCATACTTAAACCAGGAGCCAGGACAGGTAAGTCTTCTTCTAGAGTTCAGTTCTGAATGTTGGCTGGGTGCCATAAATCTCTGATGTCTCTTCCCTGTGGTACTGTCACTGACCAGCTATATTTATCCTTCCAGGCCCATGCTTGATCTTTGTGGGTGCCCCTCTAGATTTTAGTTCCTCTGGATCACCCTTGCAAAAGGTTGCTCCTCCTGCTGACGTTTTGGGTTATGGCTCCCCTGCTCAGTCTCCCTCACTGGCCTGGTTCTAACTCACTTCAATTTTCCAATATTTCCTCAAAGTTTCTGGTTTATTCTTGGTTTATTTTCTTATTTATATCATAGCTTTGTCTTTGAAAAAAGTTCCTTTTTCTCTGATCTTCAGGATAACAAGCCATAATAATTAAAACTGATAATATGCTATTCACCCTTCTAAGCCTTCTAAGTACTTTCATATATTAACTAATTTAATCCTCACAAAACTCTATGAAGAAGAAACTTATTATCTCTATATAGTATCATCAGAATGAATTAGTAGTATCTACCTTCTAAGTACATTGTGCGAATAAAATGTTTCACACAGCACTTTGCACACATATAGTACTCCTTAAAATTTAGCCCTTATACCTTGAGATTTAGCTTTGGGTTACAGTCCCTTTAGACTTAGAATTCCTAGGCTCTTTTACCCCCTTACTTCTGAAAGAGACTCTTTTTTTTTTCATTGAAACCCAAGTATTCAATCATTTGAAGAGCTTTTCATTATTATCATATAATCATAAGCATCATCCTTCAATTTTGCCACCTTTACAGATATTAAGGCTATATTTAGCTACAACTTTCTCACTCTGCCAGAATGTATATATATAATTCCTTATTTAAGTTTCATATTTTACATTTCTATGTGTTATTATTAAGTTTAATCTCCAGTGATTTTTTTTCCTTCCAAAATTCAATGAGGTAATTTCCTCAAGATAAAACAGCTCACACTGTTAGATTTTCAATGTGCAGCAAAAAAAGCACTGAGATCCCTTTTGGTGTTGGAAATGTGTCCATTTCACTGACAGACCCCTTCCTTACTGAAGAAAGTTACACATACTATGTGTCTCTCTCATTTAAATATAGGACACCCAAGGAGCTGGAGAGTAAATAAACTGAAGTGATATTTCCAGTATTCTTGCTGCTAGCATACGCAAAAAGTGGGTGCTACCCTCCACTCAGACTCTATAGGGCTGCCGGGGAATGGCAAAAAGGGTACTTACTGCTGTTTTCCAGCTAGGGTAATTTTTGGGGCCAGTGTCCTAAGCAGTGATTCTTAATTCTATCTGCACATCAGAATCAACCAGGTGTTAAAAAAGATCCTGATGTCCACAGCCCCAGATCAATTAAATCTGGATTGTACTACAGGCATCAGTACTTTTTTGTAGCTCTCTGGTCATTCTACTGTGTGGTAAAGATTGAGAATAACTGCTCTAACTCCTTTGGTCCTGTCTGATTTAGTTTGACATTAAGGTACTACAGGAAAGTGTTAGCACTGATGACTAATAGGTGGCAAAAAAAATCAGTTTGTAAAACCTCCGAAGAATTATTGCTAGGTACACATTCTGCTAAGACAGGAATAGGTGATGGGATCTCTTCATGATGACTTCTAGTTGTAGGGCAATCTGGCAGTTTTAAAAATCTTTATTTAAAGCACGATAATTCACAGTGCAAATGAATTAGCAGTTATTTTGGGGGGGCATCTTTTATTTCAACATGTCATTTCCTAATCTTCTTGATACTTGTTTACTTCATATTATTATTTCAGGTATTTGACTTTACTTCTTACTTGGTGTGGCTTACTCCAGGTCTCTTTTCTTTTATTGGGGAAGCGAGAGCCTGCTCACAAATCTGGCACTATCTCTTATTATTTAAGATCTGTGATCTAAGTTCTGTGCTTCTAGGTTCATCTGCCAACAAAAGTCTTGTAGATCTCAAGTCTTGAGAAAACTCCTTGTGAGCCTTAGATCATTCAGGATGAGAGCTCAAGAACAACGGCAAATGTCTGCGGTCCAGTATAAAAGCTAATGCTTTCTATATATCACATACTTTGAGATAAACCATATTACTTTTCAGATATAATGACTTTCTTTCTAAATATTTATTTCTTTTTTTGAGATATAATTGACATATAACATTGTATAAGTTTAGGGCATACAACACGTTGAGGTGAAATATTTATATATTGCAATGTAATTACTATGACAGTTTTAGCTGACACGTCTATCACATCAAATAATTACCATTTCTTTTTTGTGAAGAGAACATTTAAGTCTCAGCAATTTTGAATCTATTCCTTCCTCCTAGTGTTCTCAAATCTAGATTGCTATCAGTCTCTTGACTGGTCTTTCCTTTTTTTTTAAATTTTTTAAATTTAATTTCAGCGTAACAGTATTCATTGTTTTTGCACCACACCCAGTGCTCCATGCAATCCGTGCCCTCTCCAATACCCACCACCTGGTTCCCCCCAACCTTCCACCCCCCTTCAAAACCCTCAGATTGTTTTTCAGAGTCCATAGTCTCTCATGGTTGACTGGTCTTTCTTAAGTCTGGTCATCAATGCTGTTGGCAGGGTGGCTGACTCAAATGAAAATCTGTCTCTATTGTTCTATTCTGTGCTTAAACCTAACCCTTTAACAGATCACCTCGGATTATGTCCATTTATTTATTTGTTTGTTTCAGGTTTTTATTTAAATTCTAGTTAGTTAACATATAGTGTAATATTAGATTCAGGAGTAGAATTTAGTGATTCCCATTACCCATTTAGCCCATCCTTTGCCCATCTCCCTTCCATTAATAGTCCGTTTGTTCTCTATAGTTAAGAGTCTCTCTTATGGCTTGCCTCTCTCTTTTTTTCTTTCCCCTATATTCATCTGTTTTGTTTCTTAAATTCTACATATGAGTGAAATCATATGATATTTGTCTTTCTCTTTCTGACTTATTTCACTTAGCATAGTATACTCTAACTCCATCCTCATTGTTGCAAATGACAAGATTTCATTCTTTTAGATGGTCAAATAATATTCCATTTATATATTTATATATAATACCACTTCTTTTTTTTAATCATTTTTAAAAATTTATTTTCAACATAACAGTATTCATTATAATACCACTTCTTTAACCATTTATCAGTCAATGGACGTTTGGGCTCTTTGCATAAATTGGCTATTGTTGACAATGTTGCTATAAACATTGGAGTGCAGGTATCCCTTTGAATCAGTATTTTTTTATCCTTTAGGTAAATACTTAGTAGTGAAATTGCTGGGTCATAGGGTAGAACCACTTTTAACTTTTTGAGAAACCTCCATACTGTTTTCCAGAGTGGCTGTACCAGTTTGCATTTCCACCAAGAGTATAGGAGGGTTCCCTTTTCCCCACAGTCTCACCAACATCTGTTGATTCCCTTGTTGTTGATGTAAGCCATTCTGACAGAGCTAGAACAAAGAATCCTAAAATTTGTATGTAATCACAAAAGACCTCGAATAGCCAAAGCAAACCTGAAAAGGAAAGGAAAGCTGGAGGCATCAGAATTTCAGACTTCAAATTTTATTATAAAGCTGTAGTCATCAAGACAGTATGGTACTGGCACAAAAACTGACACATAGATCAATGGAACAGAAGACAAAGCCCAGAAATGGACCCATAACTATATGGTCAACTAATCTTCAACAAAGCAAGAAAGAATACCTAGTGGAAAAAAGACAGTCTCTTCTGCAAAAGGCGTTGGGAAAACTGGACAGCAACACATAGAAGAATGAAACTGGACTACATTCTGACATCATACACAAAAATAAATTCAAAATGGATGAAAGAGCTAAATATGAAACTCAAAACCATCAAAAGACTAGAGGGAACACAGGCAGCAAACTCTTTGACCTCAGCCACAGCAACTTCTTACTAGAGGCAAGAGAAACAAAAACAAAATGAACTATTGGGACTTCATCAAGATAAAAAGCTTCTGTATAGTATAGGAAACAATCAACAAAACTAAAATGCAACCTTTGGAATGGGAAAGGATATTTACAAATGACTTATCTGGTAAAGGGTTGGTATCCAAAACCTATAAAGATCTTATAAAACTCAACACCTGAAACCCAAATAACCCAGTTAAGAAAGAGGAAGAAGACATGAATAGGCATTTTCCCAAAGAAGACACCCAGATGGCTGATAGACACATGAAAAGATGCTCAACATCATTGATCATCAGGGAAATACAAATCAAAACTACAATGTGATGGCCACATATTTTAACATGGCATTCAAGGCCCTGTGTTATATCCCTTTGTCAACATCTTTATCCTACTTCTTCCTACTCCTTACTTTGCACTTTATGCTTCACTTTCTTTTTTACCTTATTTTAAATTTAAATTCAATCAGCCAACATATAGTACATCTTTAGTTTTTGATATAATTTCAATGATTCATTAGGCACATATAATACCCAGTGCTCATTGTGCTTGACTTTCAGGTCAGTTTAACTTGCCTGGCTTTTCTTTTGTCCTTCCTGTCTGCAGTCCCTTTTTCTGTCAAACTCCCAGTTTTTCAGGTTCACCCAGGCATTACTACCACTCTATTTCCACCCCAAACTCAGTACCTGGTACAGAGAAGGTGTTTAATAAATACACAGAAATAATACATTCCATATCAGCTTACAAACCATAGAACATAACAAAGGAGGCCATGAATGTGAGTATTTTAGGTTGAGTTCCTGAGAAGCAGAGTCTGAGACAAATATTCATGTGACAGTGATTTAGTAGGACATGTTTCCAGAAAAAAACCACCAGGGGAGTGGAAGGAAAGGAAGTCAAGAAACTGTTGTAGCAATATGTCACAGAAAAAGTTCTGAAAATAGTTCATAGGTCACATTTCAGATTTGTCCAATCAACTCCAAGTCCAAGAGTGCTTGAGTATTTGTCTTCTATACAAAGTAAACATAGGTTAGGGGCTATGGAGCGAAGAAGTAAATCCTCAGGCACTTCTGGCTTTTTGTGCTCACAGCCAAGACAGATTCTGACAGCCGGAGGGCAGTTGGCTAACAAAGACACAGGTGCTGACTGTTGAGAGGGAAAGCATGTCTACTAGGAAGAGGTGTGCATGAAAATGATATGGGTACAGCACTGTCAACATATGCTATAATGATTGTGGTCTAAATCTATACATGGAAATTGTCTTCTAGAACTCTGTATCTTTCACACCATCCAAAGATCCCTCCTAGACCACTTTTGCAAAACCAAACATCCTTGACTCAACCTGGAGCAGAAAGAGTAGAAGGGATGGGGCCAAAGTTCAGTGAGGGCATTCTGAATATGGGAAAGTTGTCATGTTGCCTTAAGTTATGAAACTAGGACCACTTCATTTGGGGTCATAAGATCACAAGAGTGCCCAAAATGATTAAGCTTAAGTTTTAAGGCAAAGAAGTCACCTGCTTTCCCATAGAATAAAAGTCCCTGGCTTAAAGCAAGGAGATCATGTGGCATAAATAATCTCCATTAGTAAGCCCTCAGATATATGAAAACATAAGGTGTAGGAATCACCTGCTCATCATATTAAAATACAGATTCTTATTTAGTGGTCTGGACTAGGGCTTGAGATTCTCCATTTCTACACACTCCCAGATGATACTGATATTGCTGGTCCAAAGACCACACTGGAAGTGGCAAGGTCCTGGGAAACACTTAAAAGTGGAAATATAACCCAACAGGGGTGTTTGTGTGGCTCAGTTGGTTAAGCATCTAGCTTCTGGTTTTGGCTCAGGTCACGATCTCATGGGTCATGGGATTGAGCCCTGAGTTGGGGCGCCATGCTCAGCAGGGAATCTGCTTGAAGGTTCTCTCCCTCTGCCCCTACCCCCACTCACATTCTCTCTCTTTCTCTCTCTCAGTAAATAAATAAATCTTAAAAAAAAAAAAGAAAATATAACACAACGAAAACAAATAGAAAAAGAACCTAAATTTGCAACTTAAAGTTTAGAAAGAAAACAATGCAAAGGAGGCTGCTACTACATTTCTTTTAGCTTTATGCAATATCTTAGAGACTGCTGATTTTGTTTCCTAGAAGAGGAAATTTAAGAAAAGATGTTCTCACAGACACAAGGGAAGATGGCAGGGTAGAAGGACCCTAAGCCCAACTCTTCCTATGGATACACATCAGTGTACATGACCCAGAAAATGACCTGAGGACTGACAGAACAAACTCTCCACAGCTAAATGTAGAGAAGAGGCTGCATCAAGAGGGAAGGAAAGAGAGATGAGGTCAGAAACTAAACGGACCCATGAGACTATCTGCAGGAGGGAGGAACGCCATAGGTGCAGAGAGAGGAGACAGACTGTCACAGCAAGGAACTATAATGGGGAAGACAACTCCCCACAACATTTGGCTTTGAAAACCAGGAGGCTGAATTTCACAAGTTCTTATAATCAGCAAGACTGAAAACCTGGAACTTTAAAAATCAGCAAGCCTGGCTTTGGAAGAGCCAGAAGGGTGAGAAGAAACTGAGTCCCACCCTTAAAGGGACACTACAACAAAGAGCCACAGAGATATAGCATAGAAGCAGAAGTTTGAAAAAAGCCTGGGGCATACAGAAGGGAGATTTGTTTACTAATATAGAGTGTGTGCTGGAGGGCAGGGATTGTTGGGAAACTTCTAGAGGAACAATGGAGCCTGCTGGAGCCATTTCCATCTCCCATTCCCTAGCCTAAACACATGCCCACCTGCAGGAATCACTGTGACACCAACACTCACTATCTAACGTGCTAACAGTGCACCCCACCCACACATTCTCCTGAGGATATGCCCTCTCCAGCTGAGCCTCCAGTCCAGGTCTTCTCCCATAGCAGACTGTGTAAACCTTGATAACACTGCATCTCACCACCACATCCCTCTGCAGATCTTCTTCTCCAATAGGATCTTGGCCAGAGCCCATCTAAAGGAGTGCCACAAATGTGGAATTGTGCAAACATCCCCAACAGGAGCCAGCACCTCTCCAAAATGACTGTCCCAGAGAGAGGGAAAATAACCACACACATCAGTCAGACTGTAGCCCAAGCAGTGGGCTCGGGGAAGATAGCTGGTCTGACTACGGACCCACCAACCAACAAAAGCTTCTCAGTGTACGAAATAGGCGAAGCACCCTGAAGTTTGGTACTTTTGCATCTCTGGCAAATGCCTGGTTTGACTCAACTCAAGCCCAAGGCAGCCCCACACCAGTGTTCTAACAACACAGGGACCAAACCCTGCCCACAACAGGCAAATAGAGCCATTTCAGATAACTGGACTGCATGCAAATGTGACTCAGTCACAACAGTAGGGCGCTTGTAGTACACATAGGAGATATCCCTGAAGAGCAAGGCTCTGGTGAAGAGGGAACATTGCACTGAAGGGCAGTACAGGACCTCTTCTTCATAAGGACACTATTTTCAAGAGAAGGAGATGAGCTGACTTTCTGAACATAAAAACAGACACAGAAATCTAGATAAAATGAGGAAACAGAAGAATATGTCCCAAATGAAAGAATCAGACAAAATTATGGAAAAAGAGCTAAACAAGATTGAGAAAAATAATATACTTGATAGAAAATTTAAACTAATGGTCATAAAAGTACTCACTGGACTTGAGAAAAGAGTGGTGGACCTCAGTGAGGCCCCAACAAAAAGAAAGAAAACCTAAAACAGAACCAATCAGAGATGAAGATCTCAATAAATGAAATTTTTTTTTAGTCTGATGGTGGGTATTAAGGAGGGCATGTATTGCATGGAGCACTGGGTGTGGTGCATAAACAATGAATTTTGGAACACTGAAAAGATAAAATAAAATTTAATTAAGAAAAAGAAATGCTTGCCAAAAAATAAAAAATTCTAGAGGGAATGAATAGTAGACTTGAGGAAGCAGAATAATGGATCAGTGACCTGAACGACAGAGTAAAAGAAATCAGTCAAGCTGAACATGTGAGCAAAAAAAGTAATACAAAATGAAAATAGACTTAGAAAACTCAGCTACACCATCAAGTTTAATAACTTTCACATTATAGGGATCCAATAAGAAGAAGAGAGAAAAAAGGGACAGAAAATTTATAAGAAATAATAGCTGAGAACTTCCTGAATCTGGGGAAACAGAAATTTGCATTCAGGAGACACAGAGATTCCTGCAACAAAATAAACCCAAGGAGGTTCACATCAAGACACATAGTAATTAATATGACAAAAGTAGTGATAAAGAGAGAATTTTAAAAGCAACAGGAAAAAACAGTTATGTTCAAAGGAAATTTCAGAAGCCTATTAGCTGATTTTTCAGCAGAAACTTTGCAGGCTAGAAGAAAGTGGCATATGTTTGAATTGCTGAAAGGAAAAAAACCTGCAGCCAAGAATCAGGCTGGCTATCCAGCCAGGCTATCATTCAGAAAAGAATGAGAGATAAAGAGTTTCCCAGAAAGACAAAATTTAAAGACAAAAATTAAAAAGACAAAAATTAAAGGAATTCACAACCAATAAACTAGCCTTATAAGAAATGCAAAAGGAGACTTTTTTTTTTAAAGATTTTTTTTTAATTTATTTATTTGACAGAGAGAAATCACAAGTAAGCAGAGAGGCAGGCAGAGAGAGAGGAGGAAGCAGGCTCCCTGCTGAGCAGAAAGCCCAATGTGGGGCTCGAACCCAGGACCTGGGATCATGACCTGAGCCGAAGGCAGCGGCTTAACCCACTGAGCCACCCAGGCGCCCCAAAAAGGAGACTTTTTGAGTGGAAAGGAAAGATCATAAGGAGGAATAAGAAAAGTAGAAAGCACAAGGGCAGTAAAAATAAAATACTCGTAAAAATCAGTCAAGGAACTAACAAAACAAAAAGATGTAAAGTATGACACCATATACCTACAATGTGGGGGGGAGGAGTAAAGAATGGGTTCAAAAGTTAACTGACCATCAACTTAATACAGACTTCTTTCTGCAGATGATGTTATATACAAACTGAGTGGTAACCACAAATCAAAAATCGGTAATAGAGATCCAAACAATAAAGAAAAAGGAATCCAAGTATATGACTAAAGAAAGCCAACTAATTGAAAGAAGAAAGCAAGAGAACAAAGGAACAGAGAACTACAAAAACAACTACAAAAGAAGAAAATGGCAATAAGTAAATACCTATCAGTAATTACTTTGAATGTAAATAGACTTCATGTAAACACTTCAATCAAAAGTCACAAGGTGGGCAGCGCCTGGGTGGCTCAGTGGGTTAAAGCCTCTGCCTTCGGTTCAGGTCATGATCTCAGGGTCCTGGGATCGAGCCCCACATCGGACTCTCTGCTCATCAGGGAGTCTGCTTCCCTTCCTCTCTCTCTGCCGGCCTCTCTGCCTACTTGTGATCTCTCTCATTGTCAAATAAATAAATACAATCTTTAAAAAAAGTCACAAGGTGATGGAATGGATAAATAAACAAAAACCCAGCCATATGCTGCCTATAAGAGGCTCATTTCAGACCTAATGACACATACAGATCAAAAGTGAAGGGATGGAGGGCATATATTGTATGGAGCACTGGGTGTTGTACATAAACAATGAATATTGGAACACTGTATCAAAAACTAATGATGTATTTTAGGGTGACCAACATAACACAATAAAAAAAGTGAAGGGATGGAGTCATATTTATCATGCAAATGCGTGTGAAAAGAAAGCTAAGGTAGCAATACTTATCTCAGGGAAAATAGCCTTTAAAACAAAGACTGTAACAAGAGATAAAGAAGGACACTATATAAACATAAAGGGAACAATCCAACAAGAAAGTATCACAATTGTTAATATTTATGCAGCCAACACAGGAGCACCCAAATACATAAAATTTAATAAAAAACATAAATAATCAATAGCAATAAAATAATAGTGGGGAGGTCTTTAACACTCCACTTACATTGATGGATAGAAGACAAAGCATGATTCATGGATTTGGGCAGATGAACTTATTTATTTGGTTAAGGAGTTGTCCTAGACTGTCTGTGTCAATTGGCTCCACCACCCCTCCTAAGCTGGGGAACTGTATTTTCCAGAATCTTCTCTCCTGTATGATTCTGGGTTAGAATTTGCTAACAGAGAGTTATTCCTGTGACATTTGGAAGGTTGAAATGAAAGAAGCTATAATTATTTGGCTGCTGTGGATCATAAATATAGCAGTTTTGTGATATGCAGTGGATTTTGTGGATTTGTTAGCTTCACAGATCTTTCCATGAGCTCCCACTTTGGTTACCAGAATGGTGGCTTCTTGAATGTCCTAGCTTCCTACTTCTCACCCCCTTTACCTACTTCAGTGGTTTAAGTGAAGTCCTTAAACCTTCTGTCCTCTGGCTTCAACCCCTTCCAGATATTTACTCCCCCAACAAATCCCACTTTGGTATAAATCTTGATTTTCATGTTAAATTCCCTAATTTTGTAATAAATATGGTGCCTCTGATTTCCTAACTAAACTCAGACTGGCACGGGAGTTCTTGAATTTACTGAATTCCTAGTGGACTAGAAGGAAATTTAATTGTATTGTTGGGTTTCACTGGTGATGAGTGCTTGGTATCTTTCCTGTTCTTCCCCCATTTTAACACTTTTCTGCTGGGGCAGGTGTGTCACAGATTGGTTTTATGAAGAAGTAGACTCAGATTGAGTTTAATGTGCAGGACATTTATTTAAGAGTGTCCATGGGATAAATATTTGTGGAAAGGAGAGGATGGAAGCAGAATTGTGTAAAGAAGTATACTTCAATGCAGATCCAAGTTCAGGTGTGGACAGCTCTATGGGGAGGTCTGGAGGATATAATAAGTACATTCATAGTTGTCCCTATTTGGGTGAAGATAGTTTGACCTTAATATTTTAGTGCTTATCAGTCATTGGATATAGGCGACTGCAGGAAGGAGCATGAATTTGGGTGAGGACACTCTTTTCAGGTAAAGCAGTCCTTAAAGGGTTTTCCAGCTGAAGGCTTGGTACAACAGCATTCCCAGAAGTTGGGACAATGAGTGCTTCCTTGAAGGGGGCTGGGTGGCATATTATAGAGCTCATCTTAGTAAGTAAGTTGGGCTGTGTTATGAGTCAGTACTGGAGCTACAGTTAAGTGTGAGGAAAGGAGAATGAGATTTGTGGTAGATGGAACACCATGTCTAAAGGTCCAAATGACAGAGAGTACTTGACATTTTGAAAAACAACAAATAGTCCATCCGACTAAAGCATGACGTAAAAGAGCTTTGATTACATTCCAGAAAGATGAGATGACTTGGGAACTCAGAGTCTGGATACACATGTTGAGCATGTCAGTGGTCAACTTGCTCTTGGGACACTGTAGAAAAAGTTAAGTCTTTCTGGAAGCAAGCACAAAAGATCATTAGGGATCCTTGTCAACTCTAAGTGCTTTATATTTCCCAGATCTCTCTGCCAGGTTTTGAAGTAGGCACAAAATCACTACTCTTGGTTAATTCCTCCAAATTCAATGTGTTTCTACATTAGCTGATCAGCTTCCTGTCTCTGACGTTGTGCTTCCCATTAATACCACTCTGGGATGTGGCTCTTATGTGGCACTTCTCATTGTTTGAGAACGGGTTCTTTTTTTTTAATCATTTGCAGGCTTCTTTTCTCTTTCACACACATTGCTTCAGCTTTTGATGGCAACCAGTCTTACCTTTAATCAAGAATGTTTTTTTCCTTAATGCAATGGTTTAACTTCCTTGCCTGTTCTAAGCCTTTTCTACTTTCTCTTTATCTCACCCATTTCCTTAGACATATACATTGTGTGATGTAATGGAAAGAACAGAGGGTTTAGATTCTGGCAAACCTGAATCAGAAACCAAGGACCCTCACTTTGTATTGACGGACCTTGGCCAGTTATTCTAAACTCTCTGAGCATCAGTTTACTTATTTGTAAAATTGGGAGGGATGATGCTAAGATGAAATAAAGCCATGTGTGCAAGCATTTTGCATAAGCTGGACACAGGACAGGTTATTGTCCATTTCCTTTTTTATCTGGGGTTTTAGAAATTAACTATGAACTTCACTTAGGTGAGGAGGGGGTTTTCCTTTTTGAGAGTTATTGGCCCTTCTGTTTTTTTTCTCACTTCTTTTCCTTCTCCCAATGGCCATTGGCAGAGATCAGTTCTTTTTCCCCAGTGGAGTTCATATTACTAGTTTTTTTTTTTTAAACATTAACTTTAGCTGCATCATTGAGCTGGCTTTTATTTCCTAGCCCAGTTCTGCTAATAGGATTACTTTAGGCATTTTCTAATCTGGACATGTGGTCAGTACTTCTGGACACAAGCAGTACTAACCCTCCAAATGAGACAAGCACTACCCAAGTAGCACTTCAGGTCTCATGGAACGAGAGAGAACATATTTGTATTCTATGGGCAGACAGGCCATGATGGTTCTAATTGGCTCTCCTGGGTGTTCTTGCAAGCTAATGTTCTTCAGAGTGCTGCAGAATTACAGTCTAATTTAATTTCCCCTCTGATCAGTTTACAGATCTTTGTAAATGCAGTCTGGACAGATCAATGTTAATAGCCGCTGGTGTTTTAAAGCTAGACAAGTGGGGGAAAACAAACTGGAGCTTTACTTTTCAAGGGCATGGTTTAGATTTCCCAAGTGCCTTTCAAAGACTGCTAAAACTCCAAATGAACCTTACCCCTTGCTGCCTGTATTAGTCAGGATTTTTCAGAACCAATAGGATATACATAAAATAAGGAACTGGCTCATGTAATTATAGAGGTTGAGAGGTTCCAAGATGTGCAGTTGGCAAGCTAGAGACCCAGGAGAGCTGAGAGTGTAAGTGCCAGTCTGAAAGCTGGTAGGCTCAAAACCCAAGAAAAGCCATATTTTTAGTTCAAGATCAAAGGCAGGAAAAGACTGATGTTCCAGCTCAGTTGGCTGGCAGGAGGAGTATCTTCTTACTCTGCCTTCCTTGTTCTATTTATTTATTCATTCAGTTGGTTGAGATATGTGCACATTAAGGAAACCAATCGGCTTTACTCAGTCTACAGATTTAAATATTAATCTCATCTAGAAACACCCTCATAGACACATATAGAATAATTTTTGATCAAATATCTGGGCAATCCATGGCACAGTCTAGTTGACACATAAAATTAGTCATCACACTGCCCCTCTCCCACTCCCCAGTAATGACAATTGCTTATGGAAACTGGTCCCATGGAGAAAAGACTTTCCCTTTAGTCATGAGTGGCTTAAAATTAAGCTTACATTTCAAATGTTCTTTTCTAATTAGAATTGAACCAGCAACATCATTTGTACAATAACTTATGTTAGAAGGGATGACTAATGCTTGCCAATAGATAGACATCTTGGACTCCACCACCCAGGGTTGTTTTCCTGTTTATATGTCTACTGTGTAGACTGCATATTAGGAGTGATTAGAATTCAATTTACTTATTCTCATCATAAATATAACCATCAAAAATATATTTAAAGCCAGTGGTAACCAAAAAAGTCTAGAGATAACTATACTTTTATCAGAAGAATAAGTTTTAAACTAAACATGTTAAAAAAGACCAAGAAGATAATTATATAATGATAAAGGGTCAATCCACCAAGAAGATAATTACAATTCTAAATATTTATTCACCCAAAAGTAGAGCACCTAAATATATAAAGCCAAAAAGTAGCAGAGCTAAAAATAGAAATAAACAGCAGTACAGTAATATTGGGGACTTTAATATCCCACTCTCAATAATGGATAAATCATCCAGACAGATAATCAATAAGGAAACAGTGGATTTGAACATTACAGGCCAAATGGACTTAACAGACACATACAGAGCATTCTATCCAACAGCAGCATAATACACATTCTTCTCAAGTGCAAGTGGAATATTTTCTAGGGTAGACCATATGTTAGGACACAAACAAGTTTCAGCAAATTCAAGAAGGTTGAAATTATACCAGATGTCTTCTCTGACCACAACGGAATGAAACTAGAAATCAGTAACAGGAGTAAAATTGGAAAATTCATTAATTCATGGAAATAAAATAACACTCTCTTGAACAACAATTAAAGAAGAAATTGAAGGGGAAATAAAAAATATCTTGAAACAAATGAAAACGGAAACACGAAAAACCCAAACTTATGGGATACAACAAAAGCAATTCTAAGATAGGGAAGTTTGTGGCAATAAACACCTACATTAAAAAACAAGAGATGGGTGCCTGACTGGCTCAATTGGAAGAGCATGGAACTCCGAGCTCCATGTTGTGAGTTTAAGCCCCATGTTGGGTGTAGAGATTACTAAAAAAAAAAAACCTCCCAAACCCCAAAACAAAACCAAAAACACACAAACAAAAAAACCTAAGAGAGATCTCAAATAAACAACCTAGCTCTATGCCTCAAGGAACTAGATAAAGAACAAACTGAGCCTAGAGTTAGCAGAAGAAAGAAAATTATAAACTTAAGAGCAGAGATAAATGAAAAAGAGAAAAGAAGATAACAGAAAAAATTAACAAAACTAAGAGTTGGTTCTTTGAAAAGACAAACAAAATTGACAAACCTTTAGGTAGGGCTACCAAGGTAAAAAGAGAAACAACCTAAATCAACAAAAGTGTAAATAGTAAAGAAGACATTACAGCTGTAACCACTGAAATACAAAGAATCAGAAAAAGCTACTCTGAAAAACTATATGCCAACAAACTGGACAATGTAGAAGAAATGGGAAAATTCTTAGAAACATAAAACCCACCAATACTGAATCATAAATAGAAAATCTGAACAGACAAATTATTATTACAGAGATTGAATCAGTAATCAAAAATCTCCCAACAAAGAAAAGCCCGGGACCAGATGGCTTTACTGATGGAGTCTACCAAATATTTAAAGAATTAACTCTAATGCTTTCTGAAATCTTCCAAAAAAATCAGAGAGGAGGAAACACTCTCAAACTCACTTTATGAGGCCAGCATCACCTTAATAGCAAAGTCAGAAAATGACACTAGAAGAAAAGAAAACTACAGGTGAATATGCCTAATGGATAAAGAGGTAAGACTTTTCTTTTCTTTTTTTTTTAACTTAAAAAAAAGATTTTATTTATTTGACAGAGAGAGAGAGAGAGAGAGAGAGAGAGAGAGAGAGGTGAGAGAGAGGGAGCTGCAGGCAGAGGAAGTGAGAGAAGCAGGCAGAGGGATGGAAAGAAGCAGGTTCCTTGCTGAGCAAGGAGCCCAATGCAGGGCTTGATCCCAGGATCCTGGGATCATAACCTGAGCCAACTTAACAGACTAAGCCACCCAGGCACTCCAAGATGCAAAATTCTTCAATAAAATATTAGCAAACCAAATTCAGCAGCATATTAAAAGGATCATTTGCCATGATGAAGTGGGATTTATCCCTGGGATATAAGATTGGTGGTTCAACATCTGCAAAAGAATGAATATGATACATCACATCAATAAAATGAAAGAAAAAGACCATATGATCATCTCGATAGATGCAGAAAAAGCATTTGACAAAATTCAACATCCACTCATGATAAAAACTCTTAACAAATTAGATATAGAAGGAATGTACCTCAACATAAAATAGTCCATATATAAAGTGTATTGTACTCAGTCCTAAAAGGTTGAAAGCTTCTCCTCTAACATCAGAACAGGACTAGCATTCCTACTCTCAGAAATTCTATTCAACATAGTACTGAAATTCTAGCTGGAAAAATCAGACAAGAAAACAAAATAAAAGGTATGAAAATTGGAAAGAAAGAAGTAAAATCATCTCCATTTGTAGATGATATGATTTTATATATGAAAATCCTAAAGACTCCACCAAAAATCTGTTAGATCTTATCAGTGAGTTCAATGAAGTTGCAGGATACAGAATTAACATACAAAATCAGCAGTGTTTTGATACACTAACAACAGATTATCTGAAAGAGAAATAAAGAAAATGATTCCATGCACAACAGCATTAAAAAATTAAAATAAAATATTTAGGAATAAATTTAACCAAGGAGGTGAAAGCTCTCTACACTGAAAACTACAAGACATTGATGAAAGCAATAGAAATAGTTATAAATAAATGGAAAAGTATCCCATCATGGATTGGAAGAACTAATATTGTTAAAATGCCCAGACTATCCAAAGCCATCTATGGATTCAATGCAATCACCACCACGATTGTAATGGTATTTTTACAGAAGTAGTAAAACAATCTTAAAATTTGTATGAAACCACAAAATATCCCTAATAGCCAAAGCAATTCTGAGAAAGAAGAATAGAGCAAATGGTATCATACTTCCTGGTTTCAAGCTATATTATAAAGCTGTAGTAGTCAAAACAGTATGGTACTGGCATAAAAACAGACACAAATTAATGGAACAGAATCAAGAGCCCCAAAATAAACCCAGGCATTTATGGTCAATAATATTTGAGAAGGGAGCCAAGAATACTCAATGGAGAAAAGACAGTCTCTTCAATAAATTGTGCTGGGAAAATTAGATATTCACATGTAAAAGAATGAAACTAGACCCCTACTTTACCACTAACAAAATTAACTTGAACTGAATTAAATACTTAAATGTAAGACTGGCAACCATAAAATTCCTAGAAGAAAACATGCACAAATAAAGATCCTTAACATGAGTCTTAGCAATGATTTTTTGGATATGATACCTAAAGCATAAGCAACAGAATAAAAAAATAAACAAGTGAGAGAGACTATGGACTCTGAAAAACGATCTGAGAATTTTGAAGGGGTAGGGGGTAGGAGGTTGGGGGCACCAGGTGGTGGGTATTGTAGAGGGCACGGATTGCATGGAGCACTGGGTGTGGTGCAAAAATAATGAATACTGTTATGCTGAAAAAATAAAAAAAATTATAAAACAAAAACAAAAACAAAAACAAAAACAAAACAAAACAAAAAAAACGTGTATGGGAACGTTCATAGTAGCTTTATTTATAGAGCCCAAACTGGGAAACTACTCAAATGTTCACCACTGGCTTAAGGGATAAATGGAGTGTTGTAGCAAAACACTCGGCATTGAAAAGGAAACAAGTGGGGATATAGGCACCAAGTTAGATAATTTCACAATAATTACTTGGAGTGAAAGAAGCCAGACGAATGTGAGTTCAGACTGTATGATTCCATTTATATAAAATTCTCGAAAATGCAAACTAATCATCAGAGACAAAAAGCAGAAGAGTGATTGCCTGGAGCAGGAGGAGAGGGATTGGGTGGGAGGGAGGCATTAGAAAGGCACTTGGAGAAACTTTGGACAGTGGCTAATAAGGAATGTTATCTCGACTGCATTGATGGTTTCATAAATGTAGCCATGTGTCAAAACTCTTCAGAACACGTGTGTTAACTATGAACGACTTATTGTGTGTCAATT